>NW_026864960.1:0-76328 GCF_026571515.1 Ruditapes philippinarum | reverse complement strand
TAATATGTAAATGAGAAAAGAAATCAGGAGGCAAGGTTAAGTATGATTGGTTTCAAAGTATCTTGTGTGTTAATGAAGCAAGGGGACCAATCAAGAAAAAAAAAATTGTTTTAAAATGTAATTTTTGAAATTGATCGTGAACATGACATTAATAGAAAGTGCAAATAAATTGTGTTTTTACTTACTGTAGTACAATCTTGATATCTAATTTATACCATTTAACTATTTGTTCTGAATATGTGTTTATGTCAGATTTTAAATTTAGTTTTTTAATTGTTAGCAGAAATGCCAAGTTTTCATGTACAATGTTTTAATTGAAGTTTAAATGTCTGTAGGCTGAATATATTTTATTGTCAATTAATCAATAATTAGATTTGGATGGGGTAAACTACAATTAACTTGAATGTATTGAAATTTGTGATTGATAATTCCAAAATACCTGGGCTTAGGTGTGATAAAAAAACTTTTTTTTTTCTGAATTTTCATTGGTCAGTGGACATTCTGTGCTGGTAATTGGACCAATCAAATACCTGAGATATGAGTTTGAGCTTTGAAAATTTCTTTATGACCTTGGTCCCTGATCTATTACTGAATATATGTTATTCATTTTAGAATTTGTGATATTCAATACATGTCTCATTTTTATAAGTCAATAAGCTAAAATTATAATTTGTATATTCCTAGTGACTGATTCATAAACCATATTTAGAGGTACCAATAAAACATTGTTAACTCTAGATTCTATTTCTTTAGATATTATTTCAGAGTTTTTGATGAACCATCAGTTAAATGATATTAATTTACATGCAGTTTACAGGTTGTTTCTTACCTGTGTTGAGAGTTGGGGCTTGAACCCATAATCCCTACACGAGGTAGACATTTAAACCATTAGACCAATGCTCTTCATTTTGACTTCTTCATATGTATCATATACTCGTGAATATTTAAATTGTTTTGGTGCACAAATTTGTCTCATAATGACCACATTCCTAGACTAATTTTAAATTTTGCAATAGTAAATACATTTCATTTCTCATACTTCAAAGTTTACCCTGGTGTGAAAAATTTCTGATTGCTATACTTTTGTGGTTTTCCGATTTCTTATAAAATTTGATCAAGATAATGTTACATGGACAAGAAATTCTGCATCATCGTTACCCACGGTATATAGTACGTTACCCACCGTGTATATAGTAGGTATAATCTACATTATCTAGATGATGCAGTATGTACGTAATATATACCGTGGGTAATCGATGATGTAGTATGTACGTAATATTATCATGGGTAACCAACGATGATGTATTATGTTTGTAATATATACCGTGGGTAACCGATGATGGAAATCATGTTACCAGATTATAAATACTGAAGCCAGATAAATAACATTTTTAGCAAATTACTAAAATGTCTGATGATCCCTGTTTGTGCTTTGAAAAAAAAAATGATTGCTAACATTTAATGATTTGCCAGAATTTCAACATAATTCATAATGTTATTTTCTTTCTCATACATTATTTTGAAGAAATAAAACTATCAATTCCTGACATCTGGAAAGATGGTTCCTGGCTTATATTGAACAGCATGAAAATAAGGGGGGCAGTGTCCTAATGGTGAATGTGTCTACATTTCTACCTTGGGGTCTCGGGGGTCACAACAATATGTCCTCTTACGGAACCAGAAGTGGTTAGTTCAATGAAACCTACCTGAAAGTAGTTCAGATTATTTTTGAGCTGAAATCAGTAGTTTAATACTGTGTTGTTTAATTAATACAGTGTGTAACGTTCACTAGAACAGCAATGATACAATTGAGTCACGTCATGACAAAACCAACGTAATGCATTTGCGACCAGCATAAATCCTGACCAGCCTGCACTTCCGCGCAGTCTGATCAGGATCCATGCTGTTCCCTATCAGTTTCTCTATTTGTAATAGAGTTTGTAAGCGAAAAGCATGGATCATGATCAGACTGTGCGGATGCGCAGGCTGGCCTTGATTCATGCTGGTCGCAAACGCATTACGTTGGTTTTGTCATGACATCAATTCATTTAACCATGACTAAAGGCTTGAATACATATTACATGTATTGTTATATGTTTGAAAAAATGGAAAAAAAATAAGACAAATAATTTGAAACTGATCTCTAATTGTTGAAAATAAATAAAAAAAATAATAAAAAATGATAATATAAACTCTATATATAGTCTGTTTTGATTTTATGGCTTCATGAAAACTTGTGGTATGATGTATTAAGCATTCAGATATTGGTGAGTTGGCAGTTTCATGTGTAGTCTGCAGTACTTATGTAATAGCTTTGTTGAGCTTTTTAGCTCAACTATTAGAAAAATAAAGAGAGCTATCCTAGTCCCCTGAGTGTCTGCGTAACCACTTATGTTAAAGCTTGCATACCACCCCAAATATTTTTCAAAGTCCATTGACATAAAGGTTTGAATCTTTTCACACTTCTTCATCTGTACACAGGAGAAGGTAACTCTATCAAGCATTTTGACAGAATTATGCCCTTTTTTGACTTGGAATTTATGTTAAGGTTTGCATACTACCTCATATAATTTCAAAGTCCATTGACATATTGCTTTGAAACTTTGCACACTTGTTCACAATTACGACCCCAACCTGTACACATGAGGTAACTCTATCAAGCATTTTGACAGATTTATGCCCCCTTTTTCGACTTGAAATATACATTCAAAGTTTGTGTACCACATCAGAAAATCCATAGACATGACTTTGCACACGTGTTCACCATTACAATTTCAACCATTACAATTTCACCCGTTTACAGCAGGAGGTCGCTGTACTCATATAAAGTTTTTTTTTACAATATTAAGCCCTGAGAATAGTTGAGCATGCTGTCCTACTGATAGCTTTTGTTTTATTTGGAACAATACAAACACATTTTTAGTGACGGGATTTTCAGTTACAAAATATTAAAAAGGAATACCAACATTAAAGAGTCAGAACATACTGTATTATACTGGTAACAAAAGTCCCTTATGGTTTATGTAGGGTGATGGAATGACAATGTCCAAGTTTTACAGTTTTTGTTTTAAAAGTTGATTTGCACTTGTTACAGGCTGAGAGGCACATTAAGCCTCAGTTGCACAATTTTCACATGGAGTAGATACTGTCCGATGTGTTAAACAATTTGATATAAAGCAACATGTAAATAAAGTGGTATTTTACTTCCAGACAAAATACGTGAAAAAATGCTATGCAAAAAAACACAAGTTGAAAATGATTCAGCTATATAACCAATGACCAAGGAGTAATAAAAAATCAAAAGCTTTAAAATTAATCGTTTGCATTTCTGAAGCTTGATGGGCCTTTAACTGAAAAGAAATGTGAAGTCTGTGAAACTGAGAAGTCTGCTTGTTGATAATATCATAAAATGTTTATAAAGAAGCCTGTAAATTAGGTTATTTTGCATTGATGAGTGCAATATTAAACTATAATGGACAAATACACAACTGTCAAATCGATATTGAAGGAGGCTCTATGTAGGATACATTTATCTGTTATGTTACATATAATAAACCAATGTACCTAACGTTATAGTACATGGGTTATAGCAAATATTTTACCGCCTGTCTTCGCAGGGCGGGGTTCAAAATAATATGAGACATGCCCCCTGCTATTCCATGGGGTGTGGTCACAAATCACCATCTGTTTTTTAAGTAAATAAAAAGGATTAGAACCAAAGCACAAAACGTACGTCACGGAGTGTTTCTTCAGTATGTTACCAACATTAAGAAAATAGTACCATGTCATTAATCGGATTTCTTAGCTATCTTCTTTTATTCTTATCCAGTGTGGATTTTCTTAGAACCACAATGGAGGAAATGGGGGTATACCTTTTTTGTGTTATCCCTTGTGTTAGTGTAAATACCGTGGGATTGTGCTCGTACGTGCCATTTTTTTTCCTGACATGAACTGTTTCATTATACAATGTTTGCACCAAAACAAATCATATCAGTAAGGAGCCATTTTACTGTATATTAATTAATGTACGTTTAGAAATAACTTTTAGGCCCTATGATGGTTTTCACACGTTAGACCTGTGGGACATACGTTATCGTATATCCCAGGTTAGACGAGCTGTAACACAACCCAGAGAGCAAAGTCGTATATTTATAAAGATTATGATTAAAGACATCATTGTTTTTCTCACACACCTATCTTACTCCAAATAATGAGGGAAAAATCAGTCATTCTTTAACCTTTTAATTATTATGTACTATGTTGTTAGTTCATTTAGCAGGGATATATATTTTAATGTAATCGTTCATGTTTCATGAAAATCATACGAAAAATAACAAATGTACAAGAACCTATAGCTTCTTCATACCAGGTGCGTTGGTTGTTATGGTTCATATATACGTTTAACTCTCCCTCCCTCCTCCCGGTGCGCCAAAATAGTGGGACTATATATATGTCCCCACATTGCAAGTTTAACTTAATATTCAAGCTTAATTTCTAGCAAAAAATAATTAAATGAATAAATCAGAGACATAGATAACAGAGATTGGCTACTTCCTAGCCAGTTAAAATATCACGCGTGCCTACTAAACTTAAAACTTGTAGCAAGTAAAACATATTAACCAGATATCAAAATCAGTAAAATAATACATTTTCTGAAAGCTTATATATGCATTTGTCTATGGCTGCAGGTAAAAATATTTACAGTTCCCATTAAAATAAATGTTGTGTCAAATGAAATAAATAAATAAAAAAAATAGAAAGGGCCGGTTCTTCGAGAAATTCAAAAACCTCTGCAAACAGGACAATTATCGCATGGTCTAAGGGTTTTTAAAAATGGCTATAATCTGGCATCTGAACTTCCATAAGTTTTCATTATTGTTTTGTCTTATCTTCGCTCTTCAGCCGATTACAAGTTATACATAAATTTATTATTTAAAACGTAAGCTAAAAGATTGAAAACTGCAGTTTAAAGGACTAAAAAAAGTAATCTGCTTTTTTTCCGATTCGTTAAATTTATTAATGATATCTCACGGATTTATATTTGTAATATAAATCCGTGATGATATATACAGTATATATATAAATATAGCTAGATCAGTGTACGCGTATACAGTACATGTTAAATTTTATTCACCAATTATCATCTATGATTTTAGTATAAATGAAATAAAAAAGGTGACATTAAAAAAAATGAAGTATCATGTCATCAATATAAAAAGTTGTGAAATATTTTCGATCATAGCAGATCAAGCCTACTTAAAAATTTTGGAACGTGACAGTTAGTAATTTTGACGTCATGTTTATTTACATTAAAGACACGTGTGACAAGTGCCCGTATCATTCCGCTAATGAATTTGTAATTGTGTCAAATCAATTTAATAATGTGCTTGCACATTAATTGTATCTATATCTTTCACTCAAAGGAATTTCAAATACATATAGTTATCAGTAAATGTTTGCGAACTGCATTTAAATTGTGCACTATATTTTTTCTCAGTCACGTGACTTGATATAAACATAGTACTTCGGTCAGATATCAACAGAAAAATGGCTACTTTGTGAAACAGAAACAAATTCTTTGACGCAGCGATTAATACAGCTATAACAGAAAAATGGCGAAGAATGTACTGATGTCAGTTTGTTACAATGGGGATGAGGAGTTTGTTGACATGCTAGAAATTTCATACAACACTGTCTGGACGGATTTAGAGGCCATGGTAAGTGGATTTCTGTGACACATTTTTGACAAAACAAAATTTTGATCAGCTGATAGACATAAATTTCAGTTGCTTTTTTTCATTGTCATCTAGTGTATTAAGTTGATGTTCTTTCATTGTTAGTGAATTTCTTTAAAGGACAACTTACTGTTTTCTGAGATTATATGTCTCGCACATCGATGTTGAAAACAGTTGATCAAAATTATTGTCAATAAATATGACCAGAGTAATTAAATGAACTATTTCAACTCGGTCCTGCTGTAAAAGGTTTTGACTTGCATATTCATCAATCATTTGTCATGTTGATTGTAACACTGTACAGAAGGCAAGTAACACTGCAGTGCCCATGTCCTTGAACTATGTGTAAATGGCATTGTCTTAATTTATGTTTAAAAAACATATTGAACATTGGTTTAGCAAGATGCTAGCACTAGTCAGACCGTAATAAACCAATAATAAAATCTGGCACAACTAGTTGATAAAACACTAGCAGGTTTTAGAAAATTTTCAAATTACACATTCTCTGTCTAACAGTCTAGTTAATTTATTTATTAATAGGGAAGAATGAGCTTGTTCAACCACCTATTGGGCTGCACATCATTCTGACCCTATGACATTTGGCTCCCAGTCTGGGGTAGTCCAACTAATTAGACTTGTCAAAGAGACACCGAGATAATTTTGGACGGGCGCTGTCTTTTTCCAAGTCCAACCACGAACTGCATTTTTATGCACGGACGCTTCCCAATTAGAAGTTGTTGGGAGCGAAAACTAGAAAAGTTTCAAAGAAACGGTCTACATTACCTGAAAGAGAATCGTTTTTTATGCAAGGTTCCAAATTATCATACTTCAAATTCGAACAGAAGTCTAAATATTCCACTTTAATTTTTTTAATCGTTGAAAATTATTGAAAGCGGCCATATTGGAAAGCGGTGTCATGGTAAAATTGTAAACACTGGTAAAATCCATGGTGTAACACAGGTATCGGCGGCAATCGATTGTATTTGCCAAGCTTTATTATACAATTTGTTTACGTTATTTATATGAATTATTGCAGGAATAACTCTTTTATTCACAAACAATATTTCAGCATTAAAAAGGGAATGTGTAAACGAAATTATGACAACCTTACTTAGAAATTAAATAGTTTATGATGTCCGATGTCAGATCATACTATATTTAAGTCCGTTTAAATTGTCAAATTAGATATTATTAAGTTGGATTTTTTAACATCTGTGATCATAAGGTGAAATTTCTGAACTACCTTTTTATTTTATAACCCTGCCATGATTTCCCACATACGAAAATACAATGTAATTGTAGGTACATCTTAATGAATTATAATTATGCTATACATGATGAAGCAAAGAAGAATTTCAATTTATATTACACTCCATATCAATTTCTAGTTTATTATCTTTAAAAGAAATTGAGGACGGTTGTGTATGGGAAGAAGTTCAAAACAACCAAAAATAACTTTAAAACTCTGAAAAAAATCTTAAAATTTCAAACTATAAAATGGAATTTCAGACAGTCCTCAGTAAAATACAATTGTCGCACAGATTTGACGGGGTTTATGATAAAAACACAGCAAGCGGAAATTTAGTGACCGTTATTTAGACGTTGAATAGCATAACAATGTAAGACAGATGGGAGAAATGTTGGAACGACTGTCGCAAAAGGCACCAAAACCTCTGATACCCATTAAAAATTCCATGTTATCTAGTTCCCGTTGAACGGCACCTCGAATGTGTCACATTGAAAGTTCCATGATTACCGCCGTATTATGTACACATCTGTGGATGTTGATTAAAAAAATCAACATTATTATGTTTAAGTGATCAATTCTGTTTAAACCGGCGAAAGGGAGCACTTGAACCTACCAGAGCCGTCTTTGGCACTCATGTGTATTTATGTTTCGATTTTGCAGTTTCAGGCGTTTTTGGTAGGGTTTTTTGGAGGGTGGATACATGAATGTGGATAAGTTTTTTCTGTTTCTTTACATTTCTTTGCTTGCTTGCCGAACCTTGTATTGATAATCATTATCTGTTTGTTACGGTTCGGTATACATGTATACAATATGATAAACAAGATGAACAAGGAAAGGCGGCGTTCAATGAACGCAAACCCCACACGACCCAGGAACATGAACCATTGGCAAGGAGCCCAGGAGGATCCTAAATTAAAACGGGAAAGGGCGCAAGGGAGAGCACGGTCAGGCTTATCACTAAAATGTAACTGAGAAGGAAATCAAAGAAAATAAATAAATGAATGATTAATAGGACCACTAAAATAGATAAATACAGAATCCCTAAAGAAAGACCACTAAGACCACTAAGTTAACGAGCACAGGGGAAGGGGATATCATAGGAAATTCGGGGAGGGGGCGAAATAAAGAAATAAAACTAGGGGCAAAGGGAAGATACTTACCAAAGACGAAAAAACAACAAGGGACACAAACAAAAGTGTCACCAAAACAGTATGAAACAGGACCACTAAGTTAAGGGCACAGGAGAAGGGGGTAGGAAATTCGGGGGAGGGGGCGAAATAAAGAAATAAAAACTAGGGGCAAAGGGAAGATACTTACCATAGACATCAAAACAACAAGGGACACAAAACAAAAGTGTCACCAAAACAGTATGAAACAACAAGACATACACCTTATACATTTATAAGTCTCTTAATCTGTTCATTTGAAAATTCTGATCTTCTCAATGACTTTTTTTAAATATCCTCTACTTAAAATTTATTTCAATTAAAATATGTGACCCTTCCTTTATAGTTACACAGCATATGGCTGGATCACAATAAAGTTCCTTTTTAGTAAATTAATAAAGTATGTCAAGAAGACATTTAACTTTATCAATAGGTTTAATATGGTATTATATATCGGCAATCGGTGAAAAAGAGCTCTTGAAATATTATTTGTACAAATACTGAATAATTTGAAGTGTATTTCAAATAGTTTCCTTCAATATTTCTTTTACGTTTCTTAATTGTCATATAAATATGCATGTATAAATGAAGTCAGTATTTTATCCGAGAGTGACATTTGGCAGTCATTAGCAGTAAACAAGAAGGCAAACCACTTATTGATAAATGTTGAGTTCAAATGTACATGTATTAAAATATTTAAAAAATATTAAACAACAGTACTTGTACGGAGCCTATTTGCGACCATTGCATTTTAGGTTAAATACAATGATACTTTTCAATAGTATTTAATAATGCACACATTTATTAAAAAATGATGAATAGATTTATTTCCCCCGATATTTTGTTTAATTTAATCTTCATTCGTAACCCACACTTACCTGCTAGACACACTGGTAGCTACTACCAGCTTTCACGGAATCGATTTTTTTACGATGACGTCATAACATGTCCGCCGAAGATAGAGTAGACAGTACAAATTTGAAATAAATCGCATGTATGCGTTAAGACAGGTACAATCTAATATTTTTTCTAGGAGAAGTTAGTACTAAAATGTATATTCTATTGATCTTTAGAGGTAATTGATGTTACTTTTAGGTTTAAGCAGTAAAAATCAGTCCAAACTATCGATAGTGTTACCGGTAGATTTTCCGTGCGTAAAAATGACAGTTAAAATTAGGCGTAACGGTTTGACAGTAAGAAAAAAAAAAGTCTGTAAAATGGGTCAAACCGATCACGCCGAATTAATTAGGCTAAGTCTGGGGCTGTGGCTGTATTAAGCTCCAAGTTTATTCTGTATCTGTTTCACTGAAGTTCAAGGATAAATTTTGAAATTTAGGCAGTGTGAGAGTAACACAGTCTAGAATTGTTCACTCGTCAGGGGAGAAAGTGTGTAAGCTGTCTGATAGCCCAGTTGGTCCTAGCCTAATTAATTCGGCGTGATCGGTTTGACCCATTTTACAGACTTTTTTTTTTCTTACTGTCAAACCGTTACGCCTAATTTTAACTGTCATTTTTACGCACGGAAAATCTACCGGTAACACTATCGATAGTTTGGACTGATTTTTACTGCTTAAACCTAAAAGTAACATCAATTACCTCTAAAGATCAATAGAATATACATTTTAGTACTAACTTCTCCTAGAAAAAATATTAGATTGTACCTGTCTTAACGCATACATGCGATTTATTTCAAATTTGTACTGTCTACTCTATCTTCGGCGGACATGTTATGACGTCATCGTAAAAAATCGATTCCGTGAAAGCTGGTAGTAGCTACCAGTGTGTCTAGCAGGTAAGTGTGGGTTACGAATGAAGATTAAATTAAACAAAATATCGGGGGAAATAAATCTATTCATCATTTTTTAATAAATGTGTGCATTATTAAATACTATTGAAAAGTATCATTGTATTTAACCTAAAATGCAATGGTCGCAAATAGGCTCCGTACAAGTACTGTTGTTTAATATTTTTTAAATATTTTAATACATGTACATTTGAACTCAACATTTATCAATAAGTGGTTTGCCTTCTTGTTTACTGCTAATGACTGCCAAATGTCACTCTCGGATAAAATACTGACTTCATTTATACATGCATATTTATATGACAATTAAGAACGTAAAAGAAATATTGAAGGAAACTATTTGAAATACACTTCAAATTATTCAGTATTTGTACAAATAATATTTCAAGAGCTCTTTTTCACCGATTGCCGATATATAATACCATATTAAACCTATTGATAAAGTTAAATGTCTTCTTGACATACTTTATTAATTTACTAAAAAGGAACTTTATTGTGATCCAGCCATATGCTGTGTAACTATAAAGGAAGGGTCACATATTTTAATTGAAATAAATTTTAAGTAGAGGATATTTAAAAAAAGTCATTGAGAAGATCAGAATTTTCAAATGAACAGATTAAGAGACTTATAAATGTATAAGGTGTATGTCTTGTTGTTTCATACTGTTTTGGTGACACTTTTGTTTGTGTCCCTTGTTGTTTTGATGTCTATGGTAAGTATCTTCCCTTTGCCCCTAGTTTTATTTCTTTATTTCGCCCCCTCCCCCGAATTTCCTATCCCCTTCTCCTGTGCCCTTAACTTAGTGGTCCTGTTTCATACTGTTTTGGTGACACTTTTGTTTGTGTCCCTTGTTGTTTTTTCGTCTTTGGTAAGTATCTTCCCTTTGCCCCTAGTTTTATTTCTTTATTTCGCCCCCTCCCCGAATTTCCTATGATATCCCCTTCCCCTGTGCTCGTTAACTTAGTGGTCTTAGTGGTCTTTCTTTAGGGATTCTGTATTTATCTATTTTAGTGGTCCTATTAATCATTCATTTATTTATTTTCTTTGATTTCCTTCTCAGTTACATTTTAGTGATAAGCCTGACCGTGCTCTCCCTTGCGCCCTTTCCCGTTTTAATTTAGGATCCTCCTGGGCTCCTTGCCAATGGTTCATGTTCCTGGGTCGTGTGGGGTTTGCGTTCATTGAACGCCGCCTTTCCTTGTTCATCTTGTTTATCATATTGTATACATGTATACCGAACCGTAACAAACAGATAATGATTATCAATACAAGGTTCGGCAAGCAAGCAAAGAAATGTAAAGAAACAGAAAAAACTTATCCACATTCATGTATCCACCCTCCAAAAAACCCCCACCAAAAACGCCTGAAACTGCAAAATCGAAACATAAATACACATGAGTGCCAAAGACGGCTCTGGTAGGTTCAAGTGCTCCCTTTCGCCGGTTTAAACAGAATTGATCACTTAAACATAATAATGTTGATTTTTTTAATCAACATCCACAGATGTGTACATAATACGGCGGTAATCATGGAACTTTCAATGTGACACATTCGAGGTGCCGTTCAACGGGAACTAGATAACATGGAATTTTTAATGGGTATCAGAGGTTTTGGTGCCTTTTGCGACAGTCGTTCCAACATTTCTCCCATCTGTCTTACATTGTTATGCTATTCAACATCTAAAATAACGGTCACTAAATTTCCGCTTGCTGTGTTTTTTATCATAAACCCCGTCAAATCTGTGCGACAATTGTATTTTACTGAGGACTGTCTGAAATTCCATTTTATAGTTTGAAATTTTAAGATTTTTTTTCAGAGTTTTAAAGTTATTTTTGGTTGTTTTGAACTTCTTCCCATACACAACCGTCCTCAATTTCTTTTAAAGATAATAAACTAGAAATTGATATGGAGTGTAATATAAATTGAAATTCTTCTTTGCTTCATCATGTATAGCATAATTATAATTCATTAAGATGTACCTACAATTACATTGTATTTTCGTATGTGGGAAATCATGGCAGGGTTATAAAATAAAAAGGTAGTTCAGAAATTTCACCTTATGATCACAGATGTTAAAAAATCCAACTTAATAATATCTAATTTGACAATTTAAACGGACTTAAATATAGTATGATCTGACATCGGACATCATAAACTATTTAATTTCTAAGTAAGGTTGTCATAATTTCGTTTTACACATTCCCTTTTTAATGCTGAAATATTGTTTTGTGAATAAAAGAGTTATTCCTGCAATAATTCATATAAATAACGTAAACAAATTGTATAATAAAGCTTGGCAAATACAATCGATTGCCGCCGATACCTGTGTTACACCATGGATTTTACCAGTGTTTACAATTTTACCATGACACCGCTTTCCAATATGGCCGCTTTCAATAATTTTCAACGATTAAAAAAATTAAAGTGGAATATTTAGACTTCTGTTCGAATTTGAAGTATGATAATTTGGAACCTTGCATAAAAAACGATTCTCTTTCAGGTAATGTAGACCGTTTCTTTGAAACTTTTCTAGTTTTCGCTCCCAACAACTTCTAATTGGGAAGCGTCCAAATGCAGTTCGTGGTTGGACTTGGAAAAAGACAGCGCCCGTCCAAAATTATCTCGGTGTCTCTTTGACAAGTCTAATTAGTTGGACTAAGTTGGTCCAGTCTTCACATTTTTCTCACACTGTGACATGTATAAAAAATAAATTGTTATTGATGCAATTAATATGAATCAGCATGTTTAGAAAAAATAAAAGGGGCCAAATGGTTAAGGTTGTTGACCCCTTAGGGCTGTGTGTCTGAATCCCAACAAATAGGCCTACTTTGGATTCTTTCATTTGAGAAAGCTATCCAGCTAGCTTACAGAATGTTGGTTGTTTTACTCATGTGCCCGTTTATGCCTGGAATAATGCACAGAAGGGCGTCTGAAGGTTTCTTCCAAACCAGTAAAGCGCAAAAGTTGCTACATGACCTATATTGTGTTTGTGCAATGTAAAATCCAACCCAAAATATGAGAAAAAAATTCAAATACCCTACCATTCCTGGGATTTTAGACCACGGTTACATTTGGCTGATAAAACAGTGACATGTAAAATAAATTATAGATACAGTGATGGTCCACCATACTAGACAATCATTTTTACACTATCTTGTGTTTATTAAGTCTGAAGGAAAAAATCAGCTTCATGACTTTAGTTTAAACTATTTTCAAGATTTTCTTTTTCAACATTTGATTTTGTGACTTCTGACATTATTGCCCCTGGTTACTGTGGGATTGAATCCTGCTTTAGCTATTGTGTATTTTTTAGAAGAACAGATGTTTCCTTATGTTTCTAAAATAAAATACGTAGTAGCAAACCTAATAACATTATCCACTAGTAAAAGTTTATCATATCTTTTTTTAACCTTGTCAGTGTCATAAAAACACTTTAAATAAATACTTTTTATGTTTCATATTTTTACTTGTATTTCAGTTTAAGGCAAGACTTGACAGTGACAGGGTAAATGTCAGTTACATGGATGTGGACAATGACGAGGTATGCTGTAGTCTGTTAGATAAGATCCTAATTGTCAAGTTTGTATTTGATTTTCTGAGAACTTCAGTCTTGGTAACAATAAGGTAGCAAATGTCTGTGACAATTTGTCCTTCTTGCTGAATATTTGATTTTATGCAAAAACATACAGTCACAGGTGAACATCGCATGTCAATACTTAAGATGTTTGAATGATGTTTAAGGGTTTTGGGTAGAGGGGGAACAGGGGTATAGTGTAAGTCATGGCCACGCGACGTTCACCTGTGCATACAGTATGGTGACTGCTGATCAGCTTAAATTCTAAGTCAATATAGCACTATGTATTACATGTTTATTCCCTGTTGTGTTTGGTGGGTGGGGGATGGACTTTGTATAAATCACCAGTTTTAACAGTATTTCAGTTAAAGACTGGTCACATTATAAATACTCCCGGACATGTACTAACATTTGCTTATCTTTAAGTAATTGTTAAACTGTGTAGCAATAGTTAAGGTCCATTAATCATATGACAAAAAAATCATTATGTTCTGTTGAACAAGATGGCTGATTTTATGCTTAACATATGACTTAAACAACATATGGCCGAGTGCTTTTCGGGACGGACCAGAAATCTTGTGTGGGTTCAAGTCCTATCAGGGGAGAGCCGTTAGTGTTTCCTAGAGCAGGAAACTTCACACTCATTACTCAGTACTTGTTGGTTCCTGGAACGAAATCCAGTGTATGTCTAGTTTAAACTTCCTACTCAATCGAACTAAAGATAAACCAAAATCTTCTTCACTTCCACTATTCACAATTTGATGAAACTTAATTGGAATGGCCAAATAATGAAATCTTTTTTTTTCATGTAAAATAAATCCTCATGAGAGCGATTAAGGGCCATTATGGTCCTCTTGTTTATAAGATTTTAATATACATAACTTTTATTGTAAAAAAAAGGAGAAATTTTGAAGAAGTGGAAAGATGAAGAACAGTTATCAAAATATAATAAATAAATAAATAATAAAATATGAAAGAATTGATAGTTTCATTGACTTAAGATGAAGTAAAAAAAAATCAAGGTTTTGACAGTTTTTTTTTGACAAAATATGAAATCTTATAAAATATAAAAGAATTGATAGTTGGCTGACTTCCTTGTTGATTTGATCATCTTTACATTAACCAATGAAAGAGTATTATTATAATAATGATATAATGATACAAGTTGGCAATTATTCAACTGAAACTGATTGTAGTGTTGTAATGTAATACAAAATACAATATCAATGTTCCGGAACAGTTTTGTGGTAGTCTTGTAAAAATGTGCTACTGTGACATGGATTTGTAACTTTGTGGTTGTTGCACTTAGTGCATACACAGAAAACTTTTTAGTAATAAATACATTGTATGTTATGAGGTTATTAAACTTTGTTGAGTACAATACTGAATTCTATCTGGCAAGTCCAATATAGGTTTAATTGATGTGAATATATTCCTCACCACCAATTCTTAAGGAGAAAAGATCTTAGATTAAAAAAAAAAAAAAACAACACAAAACACCAACCATATTTTTTGTATCATATGAAAGATACAGTTACTTTGAGTGCAATATGGATTTGATATGTAACTTTTGGACTCAGGAAATGAAAATGAGGCCAATTTGATTGGTTTACATAGAATCATGATGGTTCAGATAATGGCTTTCATTGGTTACATTTAATCATAGAGCTACATGTATATTTTAAATGGAGATACATCATACACCCGGGCCCGGTGCCAAGAACTAGTTATCAGCCCGCCGAACATGTACAGGTGCACAAACTGAAACAATGACGTCATATTTTACGTCATCAAACAGTTAACTGTAAAAGTGAAAGTAGGTTTTCAGTACGAATCGCTTGATTTTATTATGAGAGCTTAAGCGTATTTCGTACAAACACAGTTTTATTACTATTGAAATTTAAAGAAATAATACGACAAATTCATTCCGAAAAAAAATGAAAATAAAACTTGTGTCTAGATCCTACAGTAGTGTACTTTTAACACACAAACAGTTAACAACTCTGTAGAAGTTACTGAACTGTTAAGATAAGTCTACAGTAGAAATGCAGACAGGAATTTCAACGAAAAAAAATGTCAAAGACTTAGTATTTATTAATAGAAAAAAATGCTACTGTTGAATCTACCAAGTAAATTAAAGAGATTAATACACGGCAGAGTAGGGCCGGAAGGTGATAATCGGCCCGCAAAATGAATAATGGCCCCGAGGGCTTCAGCCCGATTATTGCCTTCCGGCCCTATAAGGAGTTGAATAAAATCATGTTATGCGAGCCTCTGGTGAACATACGGTAATATAGATTTATTCAACAAGTTTAATAAATTTAGTATTGAATATACATGAATAAAATAGTCTATTTTTTACATATCTAAAATAAGAACAGTTTACGGTTTTCAATTCCTTGCTTATAGTGTTACGCTATCTCAACCATGCTTTAAAATGTTTTTTTTGTATAAAACGCAAATGATGTTGCATTAAAGTGTTATTACACAAGTGTAATAATTTACGTTTTTATACAATGGGTTTATTACACTTCAGAGCCTTGGTAAAATGAAATAACTAATACCGTAACCAATTTTAAACAATTTTGTTTTAACCTAAAATTTAAAATAAATGAATTTTTAAAATTGTGAATAATTAATGATATTAATATCAGTCTGTGTAATATAAATTATGGCAGAAACATTATGACTACTATATCAACATATTCATATTTTTAACGAGAACTTTCAAAGCTCGTATTATTTTGTAAATATTACACTGTTGGGAAAAGGCGTAAAATAAAAAAAACAAACAAAAACAAAACATAAATATTACATATATATAAATGGGGAAGTTATATTGATTAATAAGTCTTTGTATCTTTATAGATATCGGTAACTGTTAGATAAAATGTTAGGAGATAAAACTAACATTGTTACTATAAACTTTTGGTATTCACCTATAAAGATAAGTTAGATAATTTGTATACTACATGAGTGATGTCATGTCACCATACTTTTAACGCAGCCTTCAGCTTTTGTTAAGGTTAAATGAGCCGCATCACGACAAAACCAACATAATGGGTTTGCGACCAGCATGGATCCAGACCAGCCTGCGCATCCGCACAGTTTGATCAGGATCCAGTCCCTATAACAAGTAAAGAAACTAATAGCGAACAGCATGGATCCTGATCAGACTGCGCGGATGCGCATGCTGGTCTGGATCCATGCTGGTCGCAAACCCATTATGTTGGTTTTGTCATGACGCGGCTCAAATACATTATTTTTAGAAAAATCGTTTCATATACATGTACTTGTTATTGTCAAATTAAAAGAATTAAGGTGGAAAATGAAATTTGCCAATGATAAAATAGATTAACAATGAAAAAACCTCTTGATACCTCTAATGGTTTGCTCTCTATATTTAAGTTAGTAAAGTGGACGATTTGTTTCCTGATCTTCAATTTTGTGAAACGAACATCTCTGAACACTGTTTTTGAAGAAGGCTGAACAGAAATATAATGCATTTTTCCAAGATTACATTACTGAAATACTTGGTTTGAAACAACACTGAATTTAATTGTTTTTCCAACAGAAAATAAAAGCTGAAGACCACTCTTAAAATGACTTTAATTGGTCTGTCAATGCTTATTATAATTAGGCAGTAAGAAAATAAGGTCAACTATGTCCTTAGAATAAACACTTAACTATTGACTACTTAATTCTAGTATCTCAAGATTGAAGAAAATAACAAGATGTATAAAGTTAAAACAATAAACAAGGTTACCAGTAAATCTGATAGATAAGTGTATAAGGTTCATTTTACGGGGAAGTCAAAGTCGCGGGCCCGGGCTTTGGCTTGCCCGGCTATAGACTACACGTGTATATTTAAAAGAAAATTAAAATAAAAAACAATTAAAAAATATATAGAGTTCTATACCTATCAATGAAATTTTCAGTGTCAGTTTTAGATAGGCGCCGCCATTTACAATGTAACTCAATGATAAAAGGCTGTGTATTCCGATAACGTACCAAATCTCAACTTTTCGGATTAATAATAATCGTCGAGTGTTCCGAGTGAAAACGGAAGTGGGTACATATAATACCGAATGACACCTTTAAAACAGAAAAATGAAAGGATTTTTTACCGACTTCCCCGTTCATAGGCTTTGCCTAATTTCATATTAATTACATGTACTAGTAATGAAAATTGCAACATGAAAAATAACTTCTGATTTTCAATATTTGTACATTTCTATAACTTCTGATGTAATTTTCTTTATGTTTGTTTTTAATTGATTTTAATATAAAAACAAAAATTTGCTCAATCTAGATGCATGACATGTAGTTTTAACAATTACTCATACTGTGATACATGTGAACTTTTTTTGATGATCAAGTGGGAGATTTTTTTTCAAAAAGAGGGAGATTTTAGAATTTACAATAAACAAAGAAGGAAGTTCTGACATTAAAAATAGGGAGATTTCTTTAATTTGTGAAAATACCCCTTATTTTAAGAAAAATCTTAGAAAATATGTCTGCAGAAAGTGTGAGTCTTCCACTTAAAGTGGGAGGGTTTACATGTATGATTACTTTGAATTAGAGGACACTCTGGACTAATATAGTGCCTGACAGTTAAGGTTGAGGTTTAAATTAAAAAGCTTTTATAAGAATGTTTTTATTTTATTTTTCACAGGTTTCTATTGGAAGTCAGGAGGAACTTTTTGAAGCTTTTAGGGTAAACAATTTAACAATATTTTTATACCAAATAATTAAATTGTTGAAGGATTTTTGAATATTATCCTACTTTTCACAAGTCATCTAACACTTAAATGAAAAAAAAAAACCAAAAAAAACACAAAACAACAACTGTAACAGTGATTGAAAAAAGGTAGAATATTTACAGTAACCATATGTTGCCTTGTAATATTATACTTATTATACATATGATACCTTACCTAAATGTGTGCCTACTTTATTTATAAGATCTTTATTTAGGATGGCGACCTGTCAAGTAAAAAAGTATACTGACAACTTAAGCTAACACTAATAATGTTTTACTTCATAACCACTTTGATTCAAGAACTACTTTTTCCTGTGCATTAAAACTGAAGTACTACTTTTTCATTATAACTAGATTGGACTAGGAACTATTTTTTTCACCTAAGAACATTGTTTTTTCCCCTCTAATCTTGTAAACTATAATAAATGTTATATAGATGGCAATGAAGGTGAAGAACATGTTACAAGTGAAAGTAATGCCTCTATCCCCTGAAACCCCAGTGTTTAGAATGCCAGATGTGGAGGATGAAGAGGAGGGACGTCCCCTCGAGGTACCGCAACAACAGGTCATAGACAGGGAAGATGGTAAGTCTTGTTCCTTGAAGTGACATTATACCCATCTAAGGTTTTATTTGTTTGATTGGTTTTTACCTCACACTGACACATAACAGGTCATATGGCAATGTTCCAGCTTTACTGGTGGAGGAAGACCTCAGGTGCCTTTCCCTGCATTGTTTCAGGCACAAATGGACACCTGAGTAGAACCACAGACGTTCAGTAAGCTAGCTGGATAGCTTCCTCATATGACAGAGTACAAAGTTTCTGTCAGAATTCTAAGAGTTTATAGTTTGTAAGCTGGTGAAAGTCAAAATAAGTTTACATTTAGCCATTATTCTTTTCAATTTTATAATTAACTTTGCATGAACGGTAAATTAATATATTATCTCAAGTGGCTGTCGGAAATTTCTCAGAAATATCTGTAAATATCCATAAGAGTTTACTATTCCTGTATTGTTCTATTGATAACAAAATAGTAGGATAGTCATTTTAGTTTATAAGGCAGATTTATATTTTATCCTTAAGCATTGTCTCATATCAACTGTTTGTCAATCACCATTATAACAATAATTGGTCTTTTGAAATATATAGTTCAGCTCTACTTGGCAATGAAAATATGAATATAATGTCACTTTAATAAGTAAAATTATTCCATCACGTTGTTCTCATTATGTTGGAACTGACTGGTTTGCCTTTTATGTAAAAGATACAGGTTTTAGTGAAAATGCTCAAAATAGATTAACTGTTATGACTAATGGCTAGGCTTGTTTTAATGTTTTTGCCATGTTGGATTTAATAAACCTGTATAAAGATTGCCTGTATCTGGTAAACTAATTTGCATGGTATATAATCTGAGGTTGATTGTATTATACGTTTGTATGTTTACAGAGCCTCTTGACCTAAGAGAGATTTGTCCAGACCCGCATGTTGCTATTCCGATGCCTGATGTTGAAACAGGTTAGCTTACTTAGTTGTTATGAACAACATTCATATGTTTAAATTGTTACATACCTGTTTTCTGGCGTGGGTTCGATCCCTGGGAGATGCTTTGGTAGTTTAGCACGGAGGAAGGTAGTCTAGTACTGGTGTAACTCTCCAGGAACGATGGTTAGGAAACTACCCGCCTATATGACTGAAATACTGTTGGGAAAAGGCGTAAAATGAAACACACAAACATACCTGTTTAAGTGGAATTATCATCAGCCAAGATTTTAAATATTTACTACACTTGGACAAGCTAAGGCTGTTACAAATTGTCATGAACTTTGAAGAAAAACAACTGATTATGACTTGTATTACTGTGTGAAAATGTTTGCCTATATATTGAATTACTCTTCTTCACAGAATCAGAAAGGTACCAGTCTGGTGAATATGTGAACCAGTCTATGGTTGATGATGAGATCCAGTCTAGAGTCGAAGCGGGAACCAATAAAGATGAAGTTGTCCATAAAACAGAATCTGAGCTGGAAGCCAGCAAGATTATATTTCCTGATTCAAGTGAACAATTTGTTGCCAACTCTGAAGGAGCGCAATGGGAAGTAAGTGTAACCAACAAAAATAACATCCTTACACTACAATAGTTTACCCAGACTCCTCCCTTGGCAGAATTGTAATCACTGCCTTCACAGATGTCACATGATGATGAAAGTCACATGACGTAACATGAAAATTCAAATATTAATATCGACTGTTTCTTTCTGTTTTATTTTTAACTTTTCGTACCTATGTTTGTTATAGTTTATCAAAAAATTATCAAAAGTATTGAAAATAATGATAAATAAATTCAAAAGTTAAAAAATATTAAATATCAAAATATTGATAAAAATGTTTGTGATGGCAGAGATCTCTGTACATGTACTAATAAGGGGAGTTTACTGTGTAGGAGGTTGTAGTTACCTGGTGAATTTGTGATAGTGAAATACCTTATGCTTTGAATGGACTCTTGTAAATTTAAAGCTGAGAAAATCCAAAATACAAAAAATGATCTACCAACAGTATAGAGTATGATTAGTCTACAACTCTACAGGTTGACTTGGCTGAAGTTTGACTATATACTGACCAGTGGCAAAGGTTAATGAGATTCGAATCTGACCTCAATATGGTTCAAATCCCTCAAAGGACTTTGAATTTTCTTAAATAACGCACAGTGAGGTCAGGCACCTGAGGTCTTCCTCCACCAGTACAGCTGGAAAGTGGCCGTATGACCTTTTCTGTCTTTGTGCGACATAAAACTTTAAAGTAGCATGACAATGACAGCCGGGCAGCAGTTATAGCTCGACTTTTCTCTTCAAAACAGCTAGCTAAAAGTGATACCATTCATGAAAGCTCTAAACCAATTTGATACATTTATGGTGTAAACTGCAAGAAAGGACTTAAGAGTTTATGCTGTACTGTCCGTCCGTATTGACAAAAATGTTACATTATTATCTATAATCGTATTTAGTGCTCGCCAATTTTTTTAAGCCAATCACTGACGAGGATTTTTCAAATTTTCAGGTTTCAAATCTTAATAGAACAGATTTTATATAAACTGGACGTTTTATATTATAAAACGCAAGTGGGCGGAGCTAAGTTTCGAAGAGCGCTAAAGTGAAATATACGCATGTGCAGAGATCTTGAAGTTTACTCCTACTAATCAATATTTATGCATCATTTTTTTCTGTACACGCACATCGTCACTACGGCATAGAATTAAAAAAAAGAAGTTCATTGAAATGAAAACAGGCAAAATAACAGTAAAAATGTTTTATTACTTACGGAACCAGTATCATTTTATAATTTCCAAATAAAAAGTTCACTTATTCCAACAAAGTATGTATGTAATATTTCTTACTTTTTATGTAAATATAACAGCCCGTGTCGCTGCAAAACCGAAAGTAGGGTGTTTTTATTAATTTTACATTTATTTTTGACAATATACTGCCATTTGTCCGAAGATGTATGCTGCATATATAATCAAGCTACAGGTTCATTTCAGCCCGAAAAATATGTCGAGGTGACGGGCGAGGCAAGACATGTCGACTTTTTGTAGCTTATTGTGAAGTTGCAGTACATGAAAATCGGGCACATGACAAATCAGCACATAAATAAAACATTCTAGTGTTCCGTGGTCATACCTCCTTTTCTTATTACAATGAATTTTTACTGCATTGTTATCCATCGCTGATTTGTTTTTAGCAGAGAATGACCTGTGTATGTTCAAAGAGGGTACCGTTTGAGAATATTTCGCAAAGAGGGGTACCGATATGGATATGCACGTGATATTGTCTGATTTACCTAGACAGAATGCGGGAATAAGCTATGCAAAACACGTGACCCGAAAATGTGTACCGCTACTCTTCAAATATGGTTATACACATTTAGGCTATCGTGTGACGTCACGCAGTGTGTTGGGCGGAAAAAAATGGGCGGAGCACAATGCCGGTTAGAGTGCATATTGGATGTTCTTCGTAAATAAGAAAGCTACAGTCGCTTCGCAAGCTCCGCTCCTTTTTAGCTTTCTTATTTACGAAGAACACCCAATATGAACTCTAACCTATACATAGCTGCTGAAAAAATATTAACTTATTTTATTTTAATAACAAAATAAATAATTGTACTGATTATAAATTCATCATATTAAAACCAGGGCTATGTGGCTGTGTGTATAATAGGCTCGCTGTTTACTTTCTTACCTGTCATAAAATCTAATTTGCTGACAATATTATGAAGTTAATGTTACTTTATTTAATTCTCGTTATATATAACCCAAAACAAATTTTGTAATTAATAGTATGATAAAGTTGATGTCATTCAATTTTATGTTATATGGATATTCATACTTGTTATATATTATATAGCTATTCATACTTGTTATATGTTATATAGATATTCATACTTGTTTTATGTGATATAGATATTCATACTTGTTATATGTTATATAGATATTCATACTTGTTATATGTTATATAGCTATTCATACTTGTTATATGTTATATAGATATTCATACTTGTTATATGTTATATAGATATTCATACTTGTTATATGTGATATAGGTATTCATACTTGTTATATGTTATATAGATATTCATACTTGTTATATGTGATATAGGTATTCATACTTGTTATATGTTATATAGATATTCATACTTGTTATATGTTATATAGATATTCATACTTGTTATATGTGATATAGATATTCATACTTGTTATATGTTATATAGATATTCATACTTGTTATATGTTATATAGATATTCATACTTGTTATATGTTATATAGATATTCATACTTGTTATATGTGATATAGATATTCATACTTGTTATATGTTATATAGATATTCGTACTTGTTATATGTTATATAGATATTCATACTTGTTATATATTATATAGATATTCATACTTGTTATATGTTATATAGATATTCATACTTGTTATATATTATATAGATATTTATACTTGTTATATGTTATATAGATATTCATACTTGTTATATGTTATATAGATATTCATACTTGTTATATATTATATAGATATTCATACTTGTTATATGTTATATAGATATTCATACTTGTTATATATGTTATAAAGATATTCATACTTGTTTTATGTTATATAGGTATTCATACTTGTTATATGTTATATAGCTATTCATACTTGTTATATGTTATATAGATATTCATACTTGTTATATGTTATATAGATATTCATACTTGTTTTATGTTATATAGGTATTACATGAGGTAGAAGCCGGGCGCAAGGAAGGAAGTAGTGATGAACAGACAGATAGATCAGAAAATCTTCTTCCCTACTCAGAATTTGTCACTTTCATGACTAAGGTATATATGTGTAAAACATTGTTATTATTTACAAGCTCAGTTAGTAATGGAACTAAAATGATTAGTATTCGCTTACAATATAGAGCATGTTGTTACAGTCTGATTTACCAGTATACTGCCAGTATACTAGTCGTAGCTCAATTTTAGTATTTAAGTAGTGAAGTTTGTTATACAGTTGAGACTGTCATATGTGACTTTCCAAGGGGCGTTTAGAAAAAGGTCACTTATGACAGGGAGTCTCTTAAAACAGTCTCAACGAAAATTGAAATTTGTGACTTAACATACAAAAAAAAACCTTGATACTAGTGAAATTCCTTATAATTTCAATGAACTCCATATTTAAAGCTCTGTGAATTTATGAAGGGTGAAAACAGTGATGTTTTTCAGTATTTAAATGATTAAAGCCTCTCCCAGTAACCTCAGTACAGCGAGGTTTTAAAATGAAGATTTGAAATTGGCAAAAATTTGGAAAAAATATTTAAAAAAGAAATGCCAGGAACTCTTTGTTATCTATTATAAATTGAATGTCAGAATTTCAATTTCCTTAGTCTTTTTATATGCCCGAAAGGGCATATTATGTTATACCCCCTGGCGTCCGTCTGTCTGTCTGTCTGTCTGTCCGTCCGTACATCCGTCCGTCCGTCCGTCCATTAGCAATTTGGTTTCCGGAGCATAACTTAAGTTCCATTTGGCCCACAATGTTCAAACTTCATAGGATGATTGTCCATATTGGGTAGAAGACCCCTATTGATTTTGGGGTCAAAAGGTCAAAGGTCAAGGTCACTATGACCTTAAAACTGAAAACAGTTTCCGGAGCATAACTTAAGTTCCATTCGACCAACAATGATCAAACTTCATAGGATGATTGTCCATATAAGGTAGAAGACCCCTATTGATTTTGGGGTCACAAGGTCAAAGGTCAAGGTCGTTATTACCTTGATACTTAAAACAGTTTCCGGAGCATAACTTAAGTTCCAATGGACCCACAATGTTCAAACTTCATAGTACGATTGTCCATATTGGGTAAAAGACCCCTTTTGATTTTTGGGTCAAAAGGTCAAAGGTCAAGGTCACTATGACCTTAAAACTGAAAACAGTTTCCGGAGCATAACTTAAGTTCCATTCGACCCACAATGTTCAAACTTCATAGGATGATTGTCCATATTGGGCAAAAGACCCCTATTGATTTTGGGGTCACAAGGTCAAAGGTCAAGGTCACTATTACCTTGATACTGAAAACAGTTTCCGGAGCATAACTTAAGTTCGAATTGACCCACAGTGATCAAACTTCATAGGATGATTGTCCATATTGGGAAGAAGACCCCTATTGATTTTGGGGTCACAAGGTCAAAGGTCAAGGTCACTATTACATTGATACTGGAAACAGTTTCCAGAGCATAACTTAAGTTCCATTTGGCCCACAGTGTTCAAACTTCATAGGATGATTGTCCATATTAGGTAGAAGACCCCTATTGATTTTGGGGTCAAAAGGTCAAGGGTCAAAGTCACTATATCCTATAAACTGAAAACAGTTTCTGGAGCATAACTTAAGTTCCATTTGGCCCACAATATTCAAACTTCATAGGATGATTGTCCATATTGGGTAGAAGACCCCTATTGATTTTGGGGTCACTAGGTCAAAGGTCAATGTCACAATTACCTTAAAACCAAAAACAGTTTCCGGGGCATAACGTAAGTTCCATTTGGCCCACAATATTCAAACTTCGTAGGATGATTTTGTCCATATTGGGTAGAAGACCCCTATTGATTTTGGGGTCACAAGGTCAAGGTCAATGTCACTTTTACCTTAATACTGAAAACAGTTTCTAGAGCATAATTAAAGTTCCAATTGGCCAACAATATTTAAACTTCTTAGGATGATTGTCCATATAAGGTAGAAGACCCCTATTGATTTTGGGGTCAAAAGGTCAAAGGTTAAGGTCATTATTAATAACTTGAGTATTAATCAACCTACAGCTGTAAAATTTTATATGATGAACAGCTAATTCCCATGTCTTATAAATGCTTCATCCTTATTAAAAAAAACACTTTCGGGCATATAATGCTCCGCCTAGCGGTGCTCTTGTTATTTTTTAGTTTGCTTTTAAGTGTTTGAAGATAAAAGTGGTGGCATTTTTATCAAATGAACATTTTTATTGTACATGTATAGGATACTTTGTCAAATCTAATTTTCTTTATACATGTATAGGATACTTGGTCAAATCTAATTTTCGTTATACATGTATCATAGCTTAAATTAAGTTAAAATTCAGTGTGTGAATTAATCTTATTAAGTTATAAGATAGTTTTAATGATTATAGATTAATTAAAATTTAATTAAGCTTTACATACAATTTTAGCTTAAGAAAGACTTACGGACCGAGATAGTTCGAGATGTAACAAGAAAAACTGTGAAGCAAGTATTAAAGGGTCTAGATGGCGCTGTAATAGAATCCTTACAGGGGTCTTCACTCTTGCAAGCAGGGGCCAATACAGCAATTGCAGGGTCTTCTAAAACACAAACAAGTGAACATCGTAAGTTGAACATTTTGTATTCATTATTATAAATAGTATATATAAGATATATGCTAATTATACTATTTTTTAGCTGTATATTTACGATACTATTTTCTATTTTTGATTGAATAGTTATATTTCTATATTTAGCTGTGTGGATTATATTATAATATCTATTTTTAGCTGTGTAAATTTAATTTTTTTCTATTTTTAGCTGTATGCTTAATATATTAGCTGTGTATTTATAATATTATTTTTTATTTTTGATAGAAAAGTTGTATTTCTATTTTTAGCTGTGTTAATTACTTTATTTCTATTTTTAGCTGTGTTAATTATATTTTTTTTCTATTTTTAACTGTTAATTATATAAATTTTCTATTTTTAGCTGTGTTAATTATATTTTTTTTCTATTTTTAACTGTTAATTATATAAATTTTCTATTTTTAGCTGTGTTAATTACTTTATTTCTATTTTTAGCTGTGTTAATTATATTTTTTCTATTTTTAGCTGTGTTAATTATATTTTTTTCTATTTTTAGCTGTGTATGTACATGACGGTGTGTACTGTGATGTCTGTAACTGTGTTATTGTTGGACCAAGATATAAATGTGGGTAAGTAGAACATAATTCATGCTTATAATTTTATAATGGTGAGTATTGAAATAATTTGTTACGAAGACTCAAATTGTAATGTATGAACAAAATATAGGTTGATGAAATTTTTGATAATTTGTTGGTTTGTTTACCTAGGGGAAATTTGCAAAATTCTAAATTGTTTTAGAATTAATTAGATTTTAATTATTGAATGAAAGTACCGAATTTTAGGGATATAAGTGTATTTTACCTTCCAAATAGATGTAGATATATAGTATATACCTGTCTACAGTGTAATCTGCATGAGAATATTTATTTGGTAAATTTAGCTTATGATAACATCAGTTGTTTTTTACTGGCAGGATTATCTGACCGTTGATGAATTTATGTACCAGCAAATAAGTTTAATTAAGTAGACAGAGGTAGAACTAAAGAAGTGTTTTATTGATATTACAGAAACTGTCTTGATTTTGATTTGTGTGAATCTTGCGAAGACAAACCTGGTTCTCACAACCCTGATCATGTGTTCGTAAAGATTCGAAGACCTTGTTTCCGAGTTGGGGTTGCAGCTGACGGGGTCAGGAAGCCTCTTCTTAAAACTTCGATCTACCGAGCACAGAGAAAATGCGGAACAAAGCTTTTGATTCCGATTTACGGGGAAGGGGAAGAAGATCAGAACGATGCTAACTCTAAACTAGAAAGGTATATTAAGTTTCTTCTTTTTTTTTTCAAATGATTTTCCATTTGATTTTTTTTGTAAACTAACTGACGTTACAAAAATTAGAAAATGTTCATCTTTCATGCATGTTTTCTTTACAATATTTTTGAATGTACTGAAGCAATATTCTGTATCTCATTCAGTTTGAAACAGTGCAATATGACTCGTATTATATATCCCAGATAAAAAATTTTAATATGACATTAAGAAAAGAAAAAAGAAGATGGAATAATTTTCTTCCTTTTTAAAGCTGCATCCATCCATATGTATCAGTAAAAGAAAGTATTTTGATTATTTCGAATAAAATCAAAATTATCAATATACAAATAATTGAGATTTTATGAATATGATTATATGTTTAAATTCTGCTTTATGATCAATTATTTACACAAATATTATTTTTGATTTATGATTAATTTTCAATAATTTGTAAAATGTGTTATTAATTATAATGATAAAATTATAATTAATTATTAAATATAATTACATGTATTATAATGCATGTCATACTTGTTCCCATTGCTGGTTAGAAACACAGAATACTGGTACCTAATTTGAGAAAATGTTGAAAATTTTCAATACACATGTATGTCCGTTAAATTTTTTGTGTTATCTATTTTTGATAATAGTAAAATGAAGGGAAAGATTGCTCTGTTTACATGTATTTTTGATATAGTAAAATGAAGGGAAAGATTGCTCAAAAAGATGAAAAGAAAAGACAGAAAACAGAGAAGAAGATTGAGAAATTGAAGCGTAGAGAAGAGAAGCTGAAGAGACGTATAGATATATTTAGTGAATCTCCGATGAAGCGAGAGAGACTAGAGATACTTGATGATGATAACACTGTCAGATATGATTTCTACAAGTATGTATTATTTCTATAATTAACCCCGACACTTACCCATCTAACCGCCTCCGTGGTCGAGGGGTTAGAGTCGATGACTTCTAATCCAAATCCAGTTACCTCTCTGGCGTGGGATCGATCCCCGGGAGATGCTTTGGTAGTTTTGCGCGGAGGAAGGTAGTCTAGTACTGGTGTAACTCTCCAGGAAAGATGGTTAGGAAACTACCCGCCTATATGACTGAAATACTGTTTGGAAAAGGCGTAAAATGAAACAAACAAACAAACAAAACTTACCCATCTGTCCCTCCTTCCCCATGTTTCCTACAAGTATGTGCTATTTCTATAATTAAACCCCACACTTCCCTATCTGTCCCCCCCTTCCCCATGACTTCTATAAGCATATACTAGTGCATTTATATTATTTGGCTCCCTCCCTACCGGCGTCCGTAGACCTGCCCTTACTCTCTCAGTCAACAGCAATTATCTATCTTTCTAAACAATGATGATTTGTAAACAGGTTCCCTTTTTGTCTGAAACTGGGTATTTTGGCCTTCTTTCTTCAGTAATAACTTAATAGTCAACATTAAAATGACCTTGACTGTCAAGGTCAAATTATTGTATTTTGCTTGAGTTGTGTTTACTTGGTAATTTTGGAAAGGATTTGATTCATATTTGTTCAAATCAACACTTCTTGTCACACCAACATGTTGAATAATTTAATTTTGACCATGACCTTAGAGTGACCATGACCTTAGAGTGACCTTGATTGTCATGGTGATGGTGTTGAATTTTGCTTTTATTGCCATAACTTTGTTATAAATGGATACAGAAATTTAGGGTTTGAAATAAAATTTTAGGGTTACAATATTTACAAATCTGTATTGTTTCAGAGTAATGATGAACTCTGTGTTCGTTTCCGAGGTAACGATACCGGAAAATACCAAGATGCAGCCTGAGACAAAATTTGTAAAGACTTGGAGAATGAAGAATGATGGTGACGGGGTTTGGTCATCAACTACAAAGGTTTGTATATACATACAACTTACATTGTACATTCTGGTGTCACATTATTCATTAGAGAGTGACTCGAGATATATATCCCATTTTTTCCTCATTTCTTATGATTACAATAGAAGATGTTAAGTGCTGTATGGAATCTGTAAAAACATTGCCATGTATTTCTTCTTGGTGTTGGGTTATATGTCACACTATCATACTTTATTTAATACTTTGTGTTTGTATTCCATAAACTTCATGATAGAATGAAAAACAACAAGAACAGATGAATATGATTTATTTTCTTTGTCAACATTTTGGCTTCAGGATATTTTTCTATTGTATTCCATAGAAATACAATAGATATCTGTATTCCATAGAAATACACTTTAATGAAATACATACTGTAGGGGAATGTAAACTTGGATTTAAAATGGAATGAAATGATTATTTCAGCTGAAATTACAGTGGGGCAACATTCCCACCCCATGTGCAGAAGTTAATGTACCTGAATTAAAGCCAGGAGAGGAGGGCAATGTCAGTGTGGATTTTGTGTCACCTACACAACCAGGTTAGTACATTTTGTGTTGGCTACACAACCAGGTTAGTAATATTTTGTGTTGTCTACATAACCAGGTTAGTACATTTTGTGTTGTATACACAATCAGGTTAGTACATTTTGTGTTGTCTACACAATCAGGTTAGTGGATTTTGTGTCGCCTACACAACCAGGTTAGTGGATTTTGTGTCGCCTACACAACCAGGTTAGTGGATTTGTGTTGTCTACACAACCAGGTTAGTGGATTTTGTGTCACCTACACAACCAGGTTAGTGGATTTTGTGTCGCCTACACAACCAGGTTAGTGGATTTTGTGTCGCCTACACAACCAGGTTAGTGGATTTTATGTTGCCTACACAACCAGGTTAGTGGATTTTGTGTCGCCTACACAACCAGGTTAGTGGATTTTGTGTTGCCTACACAACCAGGTTAGTGCATTTTGTGTTTGCCTACACAACCAGGTTATTACATTTTGTGTTGCCTACACAACCAGGTTAGTACATTTTATGTTGCCTATACACAACCAGGTTAGTACATTTTGTGTTGTCTACACAATCAGGTTAGTGGATTTTGTGTCGCCTACACAACCAGGTTAGTGGATTTTGTGTTGCCTACACAACCAGGTTAGTGCATTTTGTGTTGCCTACACAACCAGGTTATTACATTTTGTGTTGCCTACACAACCAGGTTAGTACATTTTGTGTTGCCTACACAATCAGGTTAGTACATTTTGTGTTGCCTACACAACCAGGCAAGTACATTTTGTGTTGCCTACACAACCAGGTTAGTATATTTTGTGTTGCCTACACAATCAGGTTAGTACATTTTGTGTTGCCTACACAACCAGGTTAGTACATTTTGTGTTGCCTACACAACCAGGTTAGTACATTTTGTGTTGCCTACACAACCAGGTTAGTACATTTTATGTTGCCTACACACAACCAGGTTAGTACATTTTTGTGTCGCCTACACAACCAGGTTAGTACATTTTGTGTTGCCTACACAACCAGGTTAGTGGATTTTGTGTCGCCTACACAACCAGGTTATTACATTTGTGTTGCCTACACAACCAGGTTAGTACATTTTGTGTTGCCTACACACAACCAGGTTATTACATTTTGTGTTGCCTACACAATCAGGTAAGTGGATTTTTTTTGTCGCCTACACAACCAGGTTAGTGGATTTTGTGTTGCCTACACAACCAGGTTAGTGCATTTTGTGTTGCCTACACAACCAGGTTATTACATTTTATGTTGCCTACACACAACCAGGTTAGTACATTTTGTGTTGTCTACACAATCAGGTTAGTGGATTTTGTGTCGCCTACACAACCAGGTTAGTGGATTTTGTGTTGCCTACACACAACCAGGTTAGTACATTTTGTGTTGTCTACACAATCAGGTTAGTGGATTTTGTGTCGCCTACACAACCAGGTTAGTGGATTTTGTGTTGCCTACACAACCAGGTTAGTACATTTTATGTTGCCTACACAACCAGGTTAGTACATTTTGTGTTGTCTACACAACCAAGTTAGTGGATTTTGTGTCGCCTACACAACCAGGTTATTACATTTTGTGTTGCCTACACAACCAGGTTAGTACATTTTGTGTTGCCTACACAACCAGGTTAGTACATTTTGTGTTGCCTACACACAACCAGGTTAGTGGATTTTGTGTCGCCTACACAACCAGGTTAGTGGATTTTGTGTTGCCTACACAACCAGGTTAGTGCATTTTGTGTTGCCTACACAACCAGGTTAGTTACAAAAATACAATGTTTGAATAATATTAAGATGTCCTGTCAGGTGTGTCTGTGATTGAATGGTTAAGGTTGTTAACTTCAAACCACTTACCCCTCACCGCTGCGGATTAGAATCCCATCAGGGACTTTTGGATGCCTTCATGTGCATCTGGCTAGGTTACGGAACATTGATTGTTCTTCTAAGGTGCCTTTTTGGGCCTTAAAAATGCATAAAAATGCACCTGAGGTCTTCCTCCATCAGTAAAACAGGAAAGTGGCCATTTGATGATTTGACATTTACTGTTGATGCAACTTAAAAACACAACTAAAAGAAATACAAATATGATGTCCTGTTTGTAAGAAATGATGCCCTTTAAATTAAAAAATATAAATCTTGTTTAAAATAATGTCCTTGTATGAATATTGATTTCCTTGAATGTAAAATGACCCACTTATCTCACAGTTAATACCTGGTAACAAAAATAGCTTCCTTATACAATATTAACTGTCTGTTACATGTTATATGTAGCATATATATATATACTAAGAAGTGGAAACATTTTAATGTGGGTGAAGTAAGAATAATCACTTCTTGATGAGGTGGGTTTACAGAGAAAACAGAATACAATGTATGATATTTAAAGGCTCATTTTTCCCCAGATATGCTTTCCTTTTTATTTCTCAAAAGCTTTTGGTTTCTGGTGTCCTGTTAAAGGGAGACACAGGCAAAATTTTCATTTCTTAGTTTTGAATTTTTCATTCATTATTCTGTAAATGTCCTCAAAATAAATACACTAAACAGTCAAAGGAACAAAACTTTTCTCCATATAAAGAATAAAATGGTGTTTTCCTATCTTGACCCGCGTGGGTCAGGTTAGAGCACTAAGATTTCACAATAGTTGTCACTTTGTACTCTGGAAACGTTAAAGAACATGTCAAATCAATTACTTAGACTTATTTCAATCATACAATATCCACAACACCTGTTATTGTAACTTCCAGGGTTTGTTCAAATCACATGTCTTGTTTTTTAACTATTCGGTGATTCTGTTTACGTCTAAATTTCGTTCAACATATAAAGTTATTTTCAAGCTTCAAACCCAAAATATATAGAATTTATACAGAAATTCATGCTGGGACTTTAAGAAATGTCATTTAAGGGTGATTTGAGTACAGAAGATAATTTTTATATTTTTGTCATTATTTTGCCTGAGTATCCCTTTAAGTTATAGTTTCCAAAAAAAAATAATTCATTGATCAATTACCTGAAACTTAATTTTGTTTTTGGGAAATAATGGGCCTTTAAATATTAGTCAGATAAAATTCTGTATTCATTTATTCGTTCATTCATTCATTCATTCATTCATTCATTCATTCATTCATTCATTCATTCAAACAAACAAACGTCCCCCCCCCTCTATGTTATATATAAATGTTTGGTGTTCTGTTTCATACCTATAAGCTATAATTTGTCTGTACATTGTGAAACTGATTATAGCAAATTTCGGACTTTATTTTCCTCAATTCACACTTGAGAAAAAGGAAACAAAATTAAGATAGTTGAATAAAAGTGTTTATGAAATAAAGGATTTTAAATCTAATTTAATTTTCTCAAGATATATACATCCATTCTCATTGTAAGTATTGTTTTTGTATATCCTTTCAATCACAGTATTATCTATAGAATTGTTCACTAATTAGGTTAAAAAATGTTTAAGCAGAAAGATAGCTCAGTAGGTAGGGCCATGGTACATTATCCCAAGGGTAGGTACCTGGTCCAGGTCCCGGTCAGGTTGCTAATTTTTTCTCACCCTGTGACATTTCATTATGTCTTTGATGCTAGGTAAGATGCTAAGTCTTACCTTACTTTCATGACAGATTTCTTCAATAATATTTGATTTGAAATGCAGGATTATGTACATAATGTAGCCAACATGGCCATTTACTTTATGATTTAATAAATCATGTGTCCAGTTTCCAGTCATTAAAACTTGTCTGTTATCAATTTTAGTGATAAAAAAAGAAAGTAATGAAATTAGCAAGGCCACAGAGTAGAGCGTGGTCAGACTGTTGAGTAATATATGCTTGCCTAGCTCTTATAGCAGTGAAGGCAGATTATTTCTGATAACAGCAGAGTAAGGACTAAAATTTCGAGTTTGATAATAAAATCACTAAGGCTGGTTGCAGGTACAAGTGAACATTCACACAACATCTTAACCATAAACACTACAACACGTTAAAATTCAGATGTATTTCCATTTTACCATGCTAGTTGAATTAGAGAACATAGACCTTATGTTGTCATGACATTGTTATGATTATTTTCCTTCTTTATATAATAGAAATAAAAACAAGTGCTGAAATAATATTGACAGGTGAATACCAGAGTCATTGGAAGTTACAGGAAAATGGTATGCCATTTGGTGCCCGGGTTTGGTGTACAATAATTGTTGTCCCCAGGGAGATGCTGGAACCAACCTCAGATCAAGAAGACAGTCTTAAGGTTGTCATGGCAACATCCCAGAAATCTGAAAAGGAAGAAGTATGAGATTTATGTTTCCAAAAAAAATAATTTCATATTCTTTTTTTATTTCTTCTTTTATCTTTATAAAATTGTTAGTGCTCATTATATGTGTACTGTAAAAGCATGTCTTGGAAGTTGTAATAATTTTTTTCTAAAATTTTATAAATACGCTGTTTAATTTAAAGTCCACATTTATAAACTTAATATTGATTATTTTTATCTATAAGAATAAACTATGGAAGCTGTTTTGAAATCTAAAGATAAACTAAGCTTATCTTTGGGTAAAATATTATTGCAGAAATTTATTCAATTCCTGAATATGTCTGATTTGAATAAGTCAGTGTATACTTTATGCTATGTTTGGGGGGCTGCATTACCTATTACTAAGTCTTGTCAAATTAATTGGATCAATTCTTTTAAAAACTGCATTTTTTTTAATGACACTATTTAACCATACTGTGATTACATGTAGTGTGTAGAGTTTAAAACAATAAACTGTGTAGTAATCATAAGTTTTTTTTCCAAATTTCAAATTTGAGCATATTATATCTTTAATCCTAATCTTGATCCTGATTCTTATATCTGTATTAACATAGGGGTAGAAGAATTTATTATTATATTTGTTTATTAAATCTTTCAGGAAATCAAGGAAGAAGCCAAGGAGCAAATAGAAATTGCCTTCAGGTCAAAAGAAGAAGAAGAGCATTTGAGAGAAGTATTTGTTAAAAGAGATGTTGAACCAGTCCAAAAAGAAGTTCAGAGTGATGCCAGTCAACAGGAAGTTGTAGATGAAGCAGCAAACCAGACTGCTGCTGAACGCAAACAGGAAGTAGAGAACCAGGCTGTAGCAGATGACAAACAGGAAGTAACAAAGGATGATGGGATTCAGGATGAGAAAGAATCATTGACAGATGAGGGTTATGTTGTTTATGCAAAACATGGAGAAGCAGACGCTGATGTAACTGAAGTGGAAAAAGATAAAGCCAAGGTTGATAATGTTTGTAATATTGGAATTGTAATGCTTATAGGATATTGAATGGAAATTTGATAAATAACCAGAGACTGGTCAAATTGCATGCAGGCCGGCCTAGTTCCATACTTTATTAATTTCATTTTACGTATTACTTTGTTATAGTGCAGTATTTATTCAGCATTCACTACTCTGATGTGTATCAGCCTTAAAATAATTTGTGCAAGGGGCAATAAAACATGGAACTAGGCCAGTGTGCTTGTCATTTGACCAGTCTTGGATAACTTTGGTAAAAAAAATAATTGTATCAGGATGATAGTTGGTCACTTGTGGAGGAATTTGATAATGACTTGTTAGTTATTTAGGATAGTTGAATGACTGGTTAGTTATCCAGGAAAGTTGAATCACTGGTTAGTTATTCAGGAAAGTCTGTTAGGCAGAACAAACCACAGAGAATTATTTTGAAATTGGTATAAAAACAAATAAACAAATATTTATCATGTTTATCTGGAGTTTTGTTTTAATATAACAAAGTGAAATTTAAATGCAAAGAGAGACAATTTCACACTGACCATTTCAATATAATATGTTAGTTTCAAAGTGTTAGATTTCTTTAACCGCTTAGTCCCCCTTTCTTAATCAGTAATGTTTTTATTTTATAAAAGGAGATGGAACATTCTCAGAGCATAGCAGAAGATTTAAGTACAGCTGTGGCCCGGCTTTCTCTAGAGAATGGGGAGAAGAGAGAGGGGAAACAATCTGTATCATACACCACTACACCCAATAATACACCCTTTGGTAAGTCTCATACACCACTACACCCAATAATACACCCTTTGGTAAGTCTCATACACCACTACACCCAATAATACACCATTTGGTAAGTCTCATACACCACTACACCCAATAATACACCCTTCGGTAAGTCTCATACACCACTACACCCAATAATACACCCTTCGGTAAGTCTCATACACCACTACACCCAATAATACACCCTTCGGTAAGTCTCATACTACACTACACCCAATAATACACCCTTTGGTAAGTCTCATACACCACTACACCCAATAATACACCCTTTGGTGAGTCTCATACACCACTACACCCAATAATACACCCTTTGGTAAGTCTCATACACCACTACACCCAATAATACACCCTTTGGTAAGTCTCATACAACACTACACCCAATAATACACCCTTTGGTAAGTCTCATACACCACCACACCCAATAATACACCCTTTGGTTAGTCTCATACACCACTACACCCAATAATACACCCTTTGGTAAGTCTCGTACACCACTACACCCAATAATACACCCTTTGGTTAGTCTCATACACCACTACACCCAAAAATACACCATTTGGTAAGTCTTGTAATATCACCTTACAGACCAGGTTTTCACCATCCTTTATCTAAAAAGTAACAGTTGGAAAATATAGCTATGTAAAGTCCTTGCTGCAGCAGGGCTGATCTTTTACTTTGTACTGTAGTTTCACCTTAATCCATTCTTCAGATGATATGTATATAGTGTAGAAAATATGAATAGTTTCATCATTTCAATACCTTTTTGTAACACTTTTTCACATAAAGTTGTCATTTTCCTACCTTGACAAAATAGTAATCCAACAAAAGCTACATACTGTACCCAAAAAGTACTTGTTAAAATAACATAACCATTTCTATAAAACACAGACCGACAGGTTTTGAATATGGTATGTTATATGTTATAATGTAGATGTAACTCCACTGAAAACTCCAAATCTTGCACAAGGTTTTAATTATGGTATGTTATATATTGTAATATAGATGTAACCCCCGTTGAAAACTCCAAATTCGGCGCCAGATTTTAATTATGGTATGTTATACATTATAATATAGATGTAACCCCATTGAAAGCCAGGTTTTAGTTATGGTTTGGTATACATTATAATATAGATGTAACCCCCGTTGAAAACTCCAAATTTGGAGCCAGGTTTTAATTATGGTATGTTATACATTATAATATAGATGTAACCCCCATTAAAAACTCCAAATTTGGAGCCAGATTTTAATTATGGTATGTTATACATTATAATATAGATGTAACCCCCGTTGAAAACTCCAAATTTGGAGCCAGGTTTTAATTATGGTATGTTATACATTATAATATAGATGTAACCCCCATTAAAAACAAACTCCAAATTTGGAGCCAGGTTTTAATTATGGTATGTTATACATTATAATATAGATGTAACCCCCATTAAAAACTCCAAATTTGGAGCCAGGTTTTAATTATGGTATGTTATACATTATAATATAGATGTAACCCCATTGAAAACTCCAAACCCGGAGCCAGAAGATGAACATGTAGAGGTTGAAGACGAGTTTGAGATGAAACCATTGTCTAACAGTAGTAGTGTTGAACTGGTGACATCACCTGACAACGAGGAGGTCCAGGAACCACATGGCACAGCTGCTCATTCCTACACGAGAGAACGGATGGAGAGTCTAGAACTTAAACCAGGTACATGTATATACTTTTAGATAGAATAATTATTTTCAACCAGGTACATGTATGTGCTTTTAGGTAGAATAATTATTTTAAACCAGGTACGTGTATGTGCTTTTAGGTAGAATAATTATTTTCAACCAGGTACGTGTATATGCTTATAGGTAGAATAATAATTTTTAACCAGGTACATGTATGTGGTTTTAGGTAGAATAATAATTTTCAACCAGGTACGTGTATGTGCTTTTAGGTAGAATAATTATTTTCAACCAGGTACGTGTATGTGCTTTTAGGTAGAATAGTCATTTTCAACCAGGTACGTGTATGTGCTTTTAGGTAGAATAGTCATTTTCAACCAGGTACGTGAATGTGCTTTTAGGTAGAATAATTATTTTCAACTAGGTACGTGTATGTGCTTTTAGGTAGAATAATTATTTTCAATGAGGTACTTGTAGTTAGATTTAGGTAGATGATGTACTTGTAGTTACTTTAAGGTAGGATCATTATTTTCTTATCCATGTAGCTACTAATTTAAAGAAAGTTTGTAGTTTGTCTCTTGATTACTGGTTAGTTTTGCAGGAATGAAAAATGAAGTTATCAAGAAAAACTGCTTAGGTGGACCACACAGAAATTGTTAATTACTGGTTAGTTATCCAGGAAAAGCTGTTTTAATGGACTGAGCACCAAGATCAGATTAAACATGTGATGCAATAAGGTTAAAAAAAAACAACCAATCAACATTCATTTTATATAAGACAAAGGAACAGTGGAATGAAGATTTGTTGTTTTCTGTAAATTGCTCTTTATGGATGGCAAATACTGTGTCGGTGTGACCCAATAAACCCAATCAAAACAAATTAAAAAAATTAGAGAATATTCACGTTTTTCTCTATAAATACTGGATTTATTTCTACTAAGTGGTGTGAAAATTTGTAACTCATGAGTGGTGATAGCTATGAGTGAAATATGATAATTTTCATACCACAAATGGAAATAAATCCTGTATTTATAGGAAAAAAAAATATAATTTTCCACGGTTGAGCGAAAGCGAATTAGACGAAAATTATTTTCCATTGGTCGAATGAAGTATCCTATTGCATAGTTTCGTGCACGAAGTTTTCGTGCTAAAGTAATGTGTAGTATTGGTCATTCAGCTTCGGACGATCGACTAGGCAATATCAGCTTAAAAAATTAAAAATTGGCAAGAAATGTGTTTTGAATAAAGGTTTCAGTGTTAACCATCTAGATGAAATATATTTTGTAAGATGACTTTATTATCTGAATTTAAGATTATTGTCTATGAATGTGTTAAAATGAATATATATATATTTTGATGCATTTATTATAGTAACTATGTATTGTTACATGTAATGATTGAAATGTGAATGTATTACACACTACACACTGATCGTCCAAGTGCTCCATACATATAATACATTTTCAAATAGTATTATATTGTTTGTTGTTTATTGTAAGGATATAGTATGAGTTAAGAGGAACTTGAATTTTCTGTTTATTATATACATTTTCCTCTTTTTATGCCACCGCAGCATCTGCGATGCGGTGGCATATAGCGATTCACCTGTGTGTGTGTGTGTTTGTGTGTGTGTTTGTGTGTGTGTTATATAGAATATGTAGTGAACTTAAAAAATCTTCTTGTGAAAAACCACTAGTCCAATTTCAACCAAACTTGGCAGGATTGTTCCTTGGGTGAAGGGCTTCCAAAGTTGTTCAAAGAATTTCATTCCATGCAGAAATCTGGTTGCCATGGCAACCAAAAGGAATTATAAGAATAAATTTAAAAAATCTTCTTGTAAAGACCCAAAAGGCCTAGAGCTTAGATATTTTGCATAAGGCATTGTCTGGTAGACCTCTAACAAGATTGTTCAAATTATAGCCCTGGGGTCAAAAATGGCCCCGCCCCGAGGGTCATTGATTTTCACTATGTACATATAGTAAAAAACTTAAAATACCTTCTTGTAAAAACCCAAAAGGCCTAGAGCTTAGATATTTTGCATAAGGCATCTTCTGGTAGACCCTTACCAAGATTGTTCAAATTATAGCCCTTGGGTCAAAATCGGCCCCGCCCCGGGGTCATTGATTTTCACTATATGTACATATAGTAAAAACTTAAAACACCTTCTTGTAAAGACCCAAAAGGCCTACAGCTTATATATTTTGCGTAAGGCATTGTCTGGTAGACCTCTACCCAGATTATTCAAATTATAGCCCTGGGGGTCAAAATCGGCCCCGCCCCGGGGTCATTGGTTTTCCTTTATATGTATATAGTAAAAACTTACAGTAAAAACTTCAAAAAAAAATTCTTCTAGCAATTGACAAATGCTAGAGGTTAGATATTTTGCATGAAACATTGTGTAGTAAACCTCTAGCAAGATTGTTCAAATTATAGCCCTGGGGTCAAAATTGCCCCCGCCCTTGGGGTCATTGATTTCATATAGTAAAAAATAAATAAATCTTATTGTTCTGAAGGTACAAGGCTTAGAGCTTTAATATTTGTTAAATTATATCATCTGATGGTACTCTACAAAATTTATTCAAATTTTGCCTCTTGTGTCAAAATTAGCCCCGCCCCCTGGTGGCCATAGGTTTTCCTTATATGTATATAGTACAAACTTAAAAAATCATCTTCTCTAAATTTACAAGGCTAGAGTTAAGATATTTTGCATGAAACATTGTGTAGTGAACCTCTGGCAAGATTGTTCAAATTATAGCCCTGGGGTCAAAATTGGTTCCGCCCCGGGGGTCATTGATTTTCATTATGTACATATAGTGAAAAAATAAAAAATATTTTTGTCTGAAGGTACAAGGCATAGAGCTTTGATGTTTGATATGTAATATCATTTATAGGTCCTCTACCAAAGTTGTTCAAAATTTTCCCCTGGTGTCAAAATTGGCCCTGCCCGGAGGCAGTGATTCTCATTATGTACACATAGTAAAAACATAGTTTTGAATTAAACCCTTGGGTCAAAATTATGCCTTGCCCAAGGGGACAGTGACCTACTTTCTTGTCCTTTGATGTACAGCAATGACATTTTGACCATGTGCACAGTTTTAGTTGTAAAATTGAACTTTGATATCAGGTGACCTAGATTTTGATGATGTGACCTACTTTCTTGTTCTTTGGTGTACAGCTATGAAATTTGAACCATGCGGTGGCATAGCATTTTTCTCAAATGCAATCTTGTTTGACATTACAATTTGACTTTCCCAGAAAGTTTGTGTACTGGCAGAATTTAGAAAAAGTAGTCCAGTAAGATACTTGTGAAAACATGGAAAATAGGCGTCATTGCAGTGAAAAGGATATTTTAACAGTGAAAATACGGAAAAATGAAAATATACATTTTATTTCATCAATATTTCTCAACTTTTTATTTATAAGTATATAATAAACATAATATTAAAACGTCATAAATGTTCCTTGTGCAGTGTTGAAATAGATAAAATACATGTTGAAAATTTAAGAAATAACAAACTCCATATTTTCAATATTTTCGTTAGCGCTTTCAATGCTTTCTAACCATATCTGCAGCCAAAATTTTTATAAACAATGCTAAATGATGTAATGTCATGAGAAAATGCAGGAACGTTAAATAATAAAATGAAAGAAATTTAACAGAACTATATTTCAAACATGATGATGTGATGTCATAATGTGATGACGTCATAAAGGAGAATGCTCGACGTTACGCGGCAAAATTAGTAAAAAATACTTAAAATCACTTAAAAAGCACATAATGAAAAGAAAATTTATTTGTTTTACATAATTATAACATTGAAATATATTTCATTTGTGAACACCAGCTTTTCTACTTTCACTTATGGCTACACCACTCATGAAAATATTACATCTGGTGTTCACTCAGTGAAATTATATTTCAATCAATCATGCAAAACAAACAAAATTAATATCCTCTATTTATTTACAGTCAAACTTGTATTAAGTGACCGCGCAAGGGAAACACCCAAAATGGTCGCTAAATGAATTGGTCTCTGAAGACAAAGCATGACATAAAAGTCAAAATTTATAAATGACATCTTTCTTATGCGGTTGGAATGTTTACAACTTTATTTTTATATAAATGTAGAATAATTAGTACGCTCTATAATCTAAATGGATGCCAATGTAAAAAATAACTTTCAGATATTTATTTGATCCATTACGTACATGTTTGACATTTTTTCTAGAATTTTTTAACTTCTCCATTGTTTTTCCTCGTCTCCAACATGAAAACCCTATTATTAAAGGTGTTTTTCTGTTGTGCTTTTTTTCATTACAAATAAACAAACTTTATCTAATTAAATTGCTGATCAAGTTCAAGGTCAATTCAATACAGTCTAAATGTCAACAAGCGAAGCATATACACCACATCAGTAGGGACGGAGCGTTGCATTGTTTATTCAATATTATTGGATAATAAACGTCACGCGTATACTTAACTTCATTTGCTTACGCTAAAACGGGTTGGGAAATAGAGTTTTTCACACATCTATTTGTAGTGTTTTGATTGTTGACACTTGTGACATTACGAAGCGGCGTTTCCTTTTATGAAATAATTGCTTTCAATTAGGTGACTAATTAGCGGTCACTGGTCGTGTTGAGCAAAAGTCACTTAATACATTAAAAGTATAGAGAGAAAATGATTGGGGGGAATTTAAAGTGGTCGTTTAAGACAAAAGTCCCTTAATACACGTGGTTGCATGGGCAAGTTAGACTGTATCTATTTATGTAAAGGGGGTCATATACATTTGTAATACTGGTATAACATAATATATATATTTTTGCTTTTCAAATATTGATTTAAAGGTGGCCATTTAATATAACGTAATATATATAATTTCTATTAAGATATTGATCTAGAGTCAGTAAGCAGTTATTCTGATGAAGACGACGATGATTCCTTGCTATCAGACAGTGATTATATTATTGTACCGCTACCCGACTGTTTTGATCTGACCAAACCTCTGAAGGAGTCAACCATCTCGAGCTACTCCAACTCAAATGTTGCTGATACCGACTTTGATTTCTCCTTGGATGACAACCAGAACATGTTAGACAGTCACAGTATGTTTTCCGCCTTCTTTGTTTATACATGTATATTATTAATGAGCCGCATCACGACAAAACCAACATAATGGGTTTGCGACCAGCATGGATCCAGACCAGCCTGCGCGTCCGCGCAGTCTGATCAGGATCCATGCTGTTTGCTATCAGTTTCTCTACTTGTAAAAGGGTTGGCAAGCGAATAGCATGGATCCAGATCAGACTGCGCGGATGCTCAGGCTGGTCTGGATCCATGCTGGTCGCATACCCATTTTATGTTGGTTTTGTCATGACGCGGCTCATTTATCTTAACTGGATTGTGTAGAAAGTTGTCAAATTATTTTAACCACTCTCTAGTCCAATTCCTGGAACTAACCAATAATTTTGTCACATGAAGAAAACATGAGGGCTTGAACCTATGATACCTGGATTGAGAAGCAGACACCTGACTCACAAGGCCACAGCTTTCTCTTTGGCTGTTATTCATATATTGTTAAAGTAGTTTGGTGATTATCCCAGTATTCTGTAGAGTGGATCACAAAGAGCACCTGCTAAATAAGATTTTGTACTTGACATTGTGCATTAAGTCACATAACTTATTTGTCATCATTTACAAATATTTGCAAAAGAACTCAGTTTTAGAATTACTTTGTGAAGTGCACTGTAAATGATTTCTTTTCCTTTACAGATAACAGACAGTCTGTTGATGACATTTTGACAGCTTCAAGCTCAATACCAGCTAGGCCTTTGAGCCCAACTCAGGCAGTTGAAACCCCTCCTAGCTCTCAAAATGAACAGAATTCAACAGAAGCCACACCCTTTGTTGTGGACACTGTACAAGCCACGCCTCTTACAAGAAGTAATGATGGTAGTGCTTCAAGTGATGGCGGGGCTAAGGGAGATAACTCTGATGTGAATGGTAACTCTATGATTGGTGGGGAGACTGCAGATAGTAGTGGTGAGTTTTATAAAGATCAGATAGTAGTGGTGAGTTTTATAAAGATCAGATAGTAGTGGTGAGTTTAATAAAGATCAGATAGTAGTGGTGAGTTTTATAAAGAGCAGATAGTAGTGGTGAGTTTTATAAAGATCATATAGCAATCTCCTACGCAGTGATCTCCCCTTATCAGTACAGAGATCTCTGCCATCACAAACATTGAAATATCCAAATTTGGATATTTATATTTTTTAGCTTTTTAATTTATTTTTCATTATTTTGTGTACTTTTGATATTTTTTTGTTAAAATATCACGGACGTAGGTACAAAAAGTTAAAAATAAAACAGAAAGAGAAAAATGACGTTAGATTTTCTATGTAACGGTCGATATTTACATTTGAATTTCGACGTTACGTCATGTGACTTTCATCATCATGTGACGTCTGTGAAGGCAGTGATTACAATTCTGCCAAGGGAGGTAATCAGTGTGAGGAGTTTGATCATATAGTAGTGGTGAGTTTTATAAAGAGCAGATAGTAGTGGTGAGTTTTATAAAGAGCAGATAGTAGTGGTGAGTTTTATAAAGATTAGTAAAGAATAGTTTCATCAATGGAAGACCGCACATAACCGCAAATTATATATAATGGATTTAAACAATGGTTGCATTTAAGGCCATGGTTCTTTTACTAGTACAGGATTTCCATATCATCATAGTCTAGTAGCAATTGGTTCAACTTTGTTCCTTAAAAACATAAATATTTTCCCAACCCTCCATAATTTGCTCAATGCTCTTCCTTCTGAAAGTTACAGAGCCTTGCAAATATCACAATTATCCAATTAAATATTATAATATTGCATGTTTGTTACCTTGATTTAAACTGACATGTTTATAATGTCAAAAATAGATATTGTTACTAAATATAGTATATCTTTGTTCAGGAAAAGGCGACTCTGTTGTGATAATGATTGGGTCAGCTATTGATCAAGGAGCAGTTAGCTCCCCTGTGTCTACTGATACCAATACTTTACAAGAGGGAGCCACTGGTGAATTGGCTTCAGGGGCTGCATCTGCTCAGAATGTAAGTTTTTTCTTACTATTTTAAAGAATAAAGGATTTTTTTCCTCAGCAACTACTTCAAAATCAGCACAGCTCAAATTTTAGGCACAGGTTGAGGCCTTTGACCTCAAACCTTTTGCCCCTTGCCACTGTTAGTTGAGTTTCGTCAGTGACTTTGGATAAGTAGAAGCCCTTTTAAATTAAGATAATGAAGTGTTTAAGGAAAAGCTGATAAAGTATGAATTTGTTGTCATAGGACACTCATAACACACAATATCACGGTCATGTGACAGCTTTTCAAGTTTATAGAAGTGCAGGTTCCTATTTATATGAAAGAAGATGTCTAAAACCAAGAAAAAATAATGTTGATAACTGGATATTTATATATATTTACAGAGTTGCTTCAGACTTGCTATAAAACAGCAGTCGGATAAACATGTATGCAAATATCAGAACTGTACAATATTACATAAATTTATTTTGTTATTCAAGACGGAAGCGGCTGACAAAGAGCAAAGAGAGGTAACTGATGATGAGACTGTAATAAAAGAACCGGTGTCCGCGTCTGCCCAGATGCCAGAAAATGTGAGATTTGTCAAGAAAGGTGGACAAAATGCACAGGGAAAGTAAGTTGGAATTGTTAAGGAAGATACTGGAATTTTTTATACCAAAGTTTTTATCAAAGATTATTAAAATGATAATGCTTGTGTTCGATTATTGGTGATTGTTTTTTGATTTTGTTTCTCTTCAGCAGAATTGAATATGATTCTAGTGTGTTGGACTACAATTATAAATGGAAATAAAGTTGTAATAATATTTGCTTAGATTCTTTTGTTTGAACCCTTTGTTTGGTTGTGTAAAATGTAAAATTGTGCCTAAATTATAGTTTGTGTGTAAAATTGTACAAATACAAAATACAAATGTAGTTATAATATAGAAATGATGGCAGATATGGTTAAAAACGATAATTTAAGAAAGGAAAGTAATTACTGTTATAATTGATTTAATATAATTATTTTCTTGACATGTTATGAAGCATGTGTATAAATGTTGATAATTAGGAAATGTTTGATATTTTCAGGACGGTAGACTTTGCCCCTGAGTTTGCCAATCAACTTGTTGCTACGGCAGTTAATGCTGCTGGTCAGGCCTATATCACAGCTAAAGCAGTGTTCAAAACATGGCAAGATAAACAGGTATGATATAATAACCAGGTTTGTCTGATGAATGTTTACGTACATGATGCAAGGTGGTCAAAATTTCTACAGTATGCAGCTCCTCCAATTAAATTGAAATTTAATTTGAATTGAATTTTAATTGCATGTTTATTAAAATTTAATTGAATTTTGATTACATGTTTATTAAATTTTAATTGAATTTTAATTGTATTCTAATTGTATTTTAACTACATTTAAATTAAATTTTCATTAACTGGTCTCATGTCATTGACACAGAGCCAGACCATCTTGTACACAAATGTAACCTATCTTAATTCTGTAAATTATGTAGGCTTTACATCTTGTGTTTTATTTTCCACAGCAGGATGCCAAACTGCAGCAACAACAGGCAAAGGCCGCCAGACCTAAATCACAACCCAAAGGCTGGAAACCGGCTGGAACTCAGTATACCCCGCCTAAAGAGGAAGAGTTCAAAGTTCCCCAGTCTGATTACAAACCCCCACAGTCTGAATGGACTCCACCAAAAGCTGAATATAAACCCCCGACAGATAATTGGAAGCCCCCGTCAGATAATTATAAACCCCCGACGTCTAATTGGAAGCCTCCAGTCCAGTCTGAACCAGCTCCCCGTAAAGATCAATGGAAACCCCCAGCTGATGGACCCATGGAACAGCTGATTGAAATGGGATTTATTGAGACAGATTTGAATAAGAGACTTTTAGTGAAGCATGAAAATGACCTTGAGAAGGTCATTCAGGAGCTGTTGAGCATGAAAAATAAGGATTGGTTCGTGTAAAATTAAACAATACAAAATACAAACAGTTTTTGATTGGTTGATTAATACATATATATAGCTATATCAATATAGTCAATATTTAAACAAACAAAATTTCTTGTCATTATTATATGTTTAAACCTTAAAACAGATAACGAAAATTGATATCTTAAACACAATGACCAGAAAATGAACACAAATTAAAGATCTGAAACTCAATTATCAAGAAAATAACAGTTCTTTATGAGCTCTGAATATGGAAATAATTTGAATATTAAAAAAAAAACTAACAACAGGCAGATAAGAATATTAAAATTGACAGCATATTGCTGGTTTGTCATGTTTTGTTTCCTTGAAAATGTCTACCTTGAGGGGGATTGATATTCTATTGAACTATAGTTGAAGATTATTGTTTTTGCTTATGCACAAAATAATGTGATTATATGTAACTTATTTTCTCTTCTAAATAGTACCAATATATAAATCTTGAGATCAGGATGTCCTCACAATATTTAATAACTGACATACATCATGCTGTAGTAGTATGCTTTTACAAGAGTAAATGTAATAAAAATGTCTTTGTTGTTTAAAACATTAATAGTAGAAATTTGTTTGTCTGTATAAAACATTAAAATATTTGACTTAGATTTTTGAATTGTTTTGAAAAAGTCTTTCAGGTGAGATAGATTGAAGAGAGAGTTACATTTGAGCCACGTCATGACAAAACCAACATAGTGGGTTTGCGACCAGCATGGATCCAGACCAGCCTGCGCATCAGGATCCATGCTGTTCGCTTTCAGTTTCTCTATTTGTAATAGGGTTGGTAAGCGAACAGCATGGATCCTGATCAGACTGCGCAATGCGCAGGCTGGTCTGGATCCATGCTGGTCGCATATGCATAATGTTGATTTTGTCATGTCACGGCTTATTTCCTGTAAACATACTCATTGTAATAAGTTCATTCTTGCGTAAAAAAAACAACTGCTCCTGCAAATATATATTAAAGGAACTCCACTTTGGTCCAAACATAAAAGTTGCATTTAGGTCCAAACATAAAAGTTGAATTTTGTACATAAATCAACTGGAGCACTTAAAACAGAAAGATGTGCAAAATAATAATTATTTTAGTGAAAAGCATAGTTATGTTGTTTTCAGAATTTGAATAATAATTGTGAAAAAAGGGAGTGAGTGAATAAAGATAAATCTTGCAGTTATTTGTATGCCTACATCATGTAGATCATTAATCTCGGAATAATATTTCCAGTACTGTCATGTCAAAAAACCTTAGTGGAGTCCCTTTAACATAGAAGAAAATGTGCATTTATTGATAAGGTTATGAATGACAACATGCCGTGCTTGCTAGGACTTTTAAAATGTGCCCTCTAGTAGGTTCAAGTCTGCCAGATGTATTTTCTAGATTTAGTCAGCTACCTAGCCAACTGTGTTTAAATATCGTTTTGATTATTCATGCCCCAATTATCAATAGAGAGGCATTAAAGGGGCCATACTCTCCTGACCACAATTAAAATCTGAAGCCAACATTTCACCTTGAGAGCGTCATGGTCGCTAACATGCACAACCAAATGGAAATATTTAATTGAATGATATTGGAATGAGTATATATACAATGTTAAATGTACATAGAGCTAGATGTGAGAGAGGAGTTTTTATTACCCATTTATTAAAACAAGCCTGTACATATTGTTGTAAATATTGCCGTTATATTTGTTGTAGAAGGTAAATAAATATTTCTGGATCTATATGTTTAAGCAAAATTTTGATTTAAATTGTTGTTGTTTATTTTGTGTTTTTACTTCTTAGTGCTTGTGAATAAAATGTGCAGCCACCCCTTTTACTCTGATCCCTTTATGCTTAATAATATAAAATCAGAAATTTTCGTGAGAGTTTTAAATTTTGACAATTTTTGCAATTTTAAAAATGTTCACCATGTATTAAGTATCATATGACTTAAACAGAAATGAATGTAGAAATTGATGAATACCATAAAATCCCGATTGAACGCCCCTGGGGGCATAACATTTTTAAATGTTTTAAGCGTTTAATAAAGATAAAATATGCTTGTCCAAAAAAAAAATCTAACCTAGTAAATAAGTTTCACAAAAGATTTTGACCTTGCGAAAATATCTGATTCTAGAGTATATTATCACTAGTTATATATTAAAATGTGCAATTATCAACCTTTTCATCATTTTCCACTAGTAAGAGATATGATTTTTTTATTATTGTAAAATTGTTCAAAACAAATTATATTGTTTTGAATTATTGTTGTTTTTGTTGTTGTTTTTTTCAATGATTTCATAAAATAAGTAATGATCCAAGATTTTTATTGGATATTATCAGTTTTATGGTATATAAGCTTATTTTTCAATTGGTTGAATGTAAATTGAAATCAACGATACTTACGTTCAAGCAATTAATTGGAATAAAAAAACTTGGAGTCTGAGGTTATAAAGAAACTTTCTAAGCTTAAACTCAGATCTCTGGTATTTCATTGGCCAGAAACAATTGACTGAATAAACTCTGACCAATGAAAATCATGAGATTTTAGAGAGATCTGTATATTATTTTTTATTTCTTAAGGAAATGCAATCCTGGCTCTTAATATAATGAATCAGCTTTGAATTAAGTCAATGGTCAAGTTATTTATAGTCTTATCATTTACCTTGTAATGTTACAGAGTTACAGACCTTGGACCTGTGTTTTACTCATAGTCACATTCTATGCTTTGGCTAAATTGTAGATATTGTATGTGAGTGCTTGAAAATATTACAAATCAAACTAAGTAATGGTTACATCTGAAGATACGATTTACCTTGTAATGACCATGAAATTGTTGTGTGCTTTATAATGGGATAGACAGGTTTAAATGGGTGTTGATGGTAGCTTGCATTTTCTAGAAGTACTGTACCATCCATAAACAAGCTCGGCCAAACCCAGCCTGCAAAATTTTCAATTAATGATGTGCTTTTGGGGTTCCTTATTTTTCTCTTATTTTAGAATTAAATTTATTTTCATGTCATGGACAAAGGATGTTCAAAAAGGTAGAAGCTATTATATTAAGCCTGTTATCTTCAGTTTTTAAATGTCTTAGATTATTTTATTGTAAGATGAGGTACATAACAAGTTATTTCAATAACCTTATACCTGTAACAAATATATATCTTAGTGCTTATATTTTCTCCTCTATATGTGGTTTAAGTTGATTTTATTATAACTTTTTTTTGTTTGTTTTTATAAGTGTTTATTTAGAGTTGAACTGTATTTGTATATGAAGAAATGGATCAGATATGTTTATAAGTGATTGTAGTTATAATAATAAATATTTTAAATACTAAATATACTTTCATTTTGTTGACAAAGGACTTCGAATCACAAATTTCATAACTTAGAAGTAAGATAATCTGACTATATTAACTTTATTAGGTGATTTCTGGTTTTGACCCTTGGTGTTGCTTTAAATTTGTAGCACCCAAAGTTTGCCAAAATAATCTTGCTCCTGCACTTCTGACCTTTGCAGATAAAAACAAACAAACAAACTTTTATTATAATTGCAGTGGTCATTTAGGAACTATGTGGTTAATGTTAAAGGCATATACACTGAATTTATTTAGAATTGCAATGGTTGAAAAAATATAATATGAATTCAATTTGATAACATTAACAAATGACAATGTAATTGACATTTCTCAGATATACTTACATATAATAAATAAAGCATATATTTGTCTGTAACTTATTTACTTTACTTAGATTGAGTTTCGTGAAAAATGAAATAAAATTTAGATATAATGATAAAATCGAATCATAGCATTTCCATGGACATCTATGAAACATAAAGAACCTATATATATTAGCTTGTATCAAAAGGCACAATTTCTTGTCTGATGAAAATGCAAACCTGTGAAATACATGTATAATGGATTAATGGCATGTTAGAATCTCGTCTTGCGAGGAAGTTATCACTGTATGTTAAATAGGGGTGGCAACGTTTAAACGGGTATGGTCGATTTTTAGCTAAAAACAGTTAGAAAAATCCATAACTGGTAACCAAGGTAAGTATTTGACTAAGGGGCAGAAATGTTTTAAATTGATTCTTAATATTTAGTTTTTTATGACAAAATACAACAATTGTTTGTATTTTAGTTGTTTTCAACAATGTATTTTTTCCGATCTGATCGAATACAGTATGACCCTAGAAAAAAAGGTTACTCCATATTCGGATATGTATTGTAATCATTTTTGAGTACAACAAAATATGAACAATATGGCATATCTTGATATATATAAAGAAACAAAGTTAATGTTGAAAACCTAAGGATTTTATTAGTATGGTGGGTTAAACGTTTAACTCGGTTATTACGTCGCTGTTTAAACAGTTAGCATTTTTTCTAACCGTGACACCCCTAATGTTAAATGATAGGTCATAAAAGTAGCATTTTGGAAATTGTAACTTGACACCAAATGTATATGAGAAAAATAAATTCAGGATTTTTTAAAAGCTTTGACTTATACATGACACAACCAGTCACTTTACAAAATAGCGATGCCAAGATAATACTGTATACAATATTGTTATTCAATTTTTGTAAATTTTAGACAAATAAATATGCTGCATAATTTTGAACTTGTACATTAACACAGTTGTCCCCCTTTGATCTGACCCAGCATTTTATACCTGTCCCAAAATAGACTTTTCTGATAAATAAAGAAATTTTCTAAAGAAACATCAAAGTAACTGCCTGCCTTGAATCATTGAATATTTGTTGTGTCTAAATGGATCATTATTTTTTGTTGTCAACATATATTTTAAATTGAATATGGTTGCCATGGAAACATGGTGAAAATCCCGGCATGAGATAGTGCTAAAATGTATATAAATTATTTGTTATCATAGGTATAAGCTCATTCTCATTTTCGATTAAATGTTGGGGGAAAAAGTTTGTGTCAGTATGCGATAGGATTAATGTAGTAAAGTTACTGTGGTAATTGATATAACAAGAAGTAAATTTTCAGTGGTAAAGTTACTGTGGTAAAATTAATGTGGTTGTCAGTATGGTAAAATTGTCATAATTTTATTTTGTCATTAAAATATTCACAAAAGTTAATCTCATCAGATCCTGTATACATATAGTTAGATATAAAACAATGGTGATTAATTAAGTAATATAATTGTAACATGTATTTAATTATCAATAGTTTGATAACTTTGTTTAGTGAAATGACGCTAGTATGACATTTATGAAGGTATTAAAACAATGGTAGGATACTTTGTCATTGTGCACCTGCAAAATGCTCCCATGTCATTGTGCACCTGCAAAATGCTCCCATGTCATTGTGCACCTGCAAAATGCTCCCATGTCATTGTACACCTGCATAATGCTCCCATGTTGACTCAAAGATAAAATATTTTTGTATTCAAAGAAATCATTAGAATATCAAAACATAATGTAGCTAAAAATGTTTATCCCTGAAAACGGGATGAATTTTGTTTGGAAGTGGGTGCGTTAAGGAAAAACTTTGGGAGGTTTTTACAGGTGCAGAATGACATAGTATCCTACCATTGTAAAAGAGCTTCACTGAAAGAAGAACTTGCTAAAGAAGAATATATAGCAATATTTATATAAACATTACTAGTATATCTTATACTTCATTATTTGTAAAATTATGAGTGCTTTAAAACCTTACCTAAAATGGTGTGATCTATGATATATATTTATATATGCTTTTTTTTTCCCTAACCACTAAGATATTGGGTTTCATTTATGGTTCTGCAGTAAAGAAGATATTTCTCTTTTTTTTAGCTCACCTGTCACAAAGTGACAGGGTGAGCTTTTGTGATCGCTTTTTGTCCGGCGTCCGTCCGTCCGTAAACTTTTACTTTAAATGACATCTCCTCATAAACCACTAAGCCAATTTCATCCAAACTTCACAGGAATGTTCCTTTGGTGGTCACCTTTAAAAATTGTTCAAAGAATTTAATTCCATGCAGAACTCTGGTTGCCATGGCAACCGAAAGAAAAAACTTTAAATATCTTCTTTTAAAAAACCATAAGAGCTAGAGCTTAGATATTTGGCATGAAACATCTTCTAGTGAGTGTCTACAAAGTTTGTTCAAATAAAAGCCCTGGGGTCAAAATTGGCCCCGCCCCGGGGGGTCATTGATTTTCCCTATATGCATATAGTAAAAACTTAAAAAATCTTCTTTTAAAGAACCCAAAGAGCTAGAGCTAAGATATTTAGCATGAAACATGTTCTAATGGGTGTCTACCAAGTTTGTTCAAATAAAAGCCCTGGGGTCAAAATTGGCCCCGCCCCGGGGGGTCATTGATTTTCCCTATATGCATATAGTAAAAACTTAAAAAATCTTCTTTTAAAGAACTCAAAGAGCTAGAGCTTAGATATTTGGCATGAAACATCTTCTAGTGAGTGTCTACCAAGTTTGTTCAAATAAAAGCCCTGGGGTCAAAATTGGTCCCGCCCCGGGGGGTCATTGATTTTCCCTATATGCATATAGTAAAAACTTAAAAAATCTTCTTTTAAAGAACCCAAAGAGCTAGAGCTAAGATATTTAGCATGAAACATGTTCTAATGGGTGTCTACCAAGTTTGTTCAAATAAAAGCCCTGGGGTCAAAATTGGCCCCGCCCCGGGGGGTCATTGATTTTCCCTATATGCATATAGTAAAAACTTAAAAAAAAAATCTTCTTTTAAAGAACTCAAAGAGCTATGGCGAAGATATTGAGCATCAAACATGTTCTAATAGGTGTCTACCAAGTTTGTTTAAATAAAAGCCCTGGGGTCAAAATTGGCACTGCCCAGGGGGTCATTGATTTTCCTTATATGTGTATAGCAAAAACTTAAAAAATCTTCTTTGAAAAAACCCAAATAGCTAGAGTTAAGATATTAAGCATGAAACATCTTTTAGTGAGTGTCTACAAAGTTTGTTCAAATAAAAGACCTGGGGTCAAAATTGGCCCCGCCCCGGGGGTCATTGATTTTCTTTATATGTGTTTAGCAAAAACTTTAAATCTTCTTTGAAAAAACCCAAATAGCTAGAGTTTAGATATTAAGCATGAAACATCTTCTAGTAAGTGTCTACAAAGTTTGTTCAAATAAAAGCCCTGGGGTCAAAACTGGCCCGGCCCCAGGGGTGTCATTGTTTTTAACTATATGTGTATAGTAAAAACTTAAAAAAAAATCTTCTTTTAAAAAGCCCAATGAGCTAGAGCTTAGATGTTTAGCATGAAACATCTTCTTATGGGTGTCTACCAAGTTTGTGCAAATAAAAGCCCTTGGGTTAAATTGGCCCAGCAACGTTGGGGGGGGGATGGGGGTTGGGGGGGGCCTATATACAGGTGAGCGACCTCAGGGCCATCATGGCCCTCTTGTTTTCATTTTTCAATGTGATTACTGATATACAGCATATTGACTTGAAACAAAAAAATCCTCTGTATATTATAATTATGCTCCCGTTAAATATCTTAAAAAAGCTTGTCTATGTTTTAATTCAAACAAAGCCAGTAGGAAATTTAAAAAATGAATACAGAATGAATAGTGAACAGTGCAGACTATGATCAGTTGACACATATGTACCTGAACTGGCCACATTGGTAGAACCAGTTGACACATATGTACTGGCCAATCTTGGTATGCACTGGCCACATTGGTAGAATCAGTTGACACATATGTGCTTGCCAATCTTGGTCTGCACTGGCCACATTGGTAGAATCAGTTGACACATATGTGCTGGCCAATCTTGGTCTGCATTGGCCACATTGGTGAATCAGTTGACACATATGTGCTAGCCAATCTTTGTCTGTACTGGCCACATTTGTCTGCACTGGCCACATTGGTAGAATCAGTTGACACATATGTACTGGCTGACCTTGGTCTGCACTGGCCACATAGATATAATCAGTTGACACATATGTGTAGAATCTGTTGATACACATATGTACTGGCCACATTGGTCTGCACTGGCCACATTGGTAGAATCAGTTGACACATATGTGCTGCCCAATCTTGGTCTGCACTGGTAACAATGGTAGAATCAGTTGACACATATGTGCTTGCCAATCTTGGTCTGCAATGGCCAAATTGGTAGAATCAGGTGACACATAGCTGCTGGCCAATCTTGGTCTGCACTGGCCACATTGGTAGAATCAAGTGACACATATATGCTGCCCAATCTTGGTCTGCACTGGTAACAGTGGTAGAATCAGTTGACACATATGTGCTTGCCAATCTTGGTCTGCAATGGCCACATTGGTGAATCAGTTGACACATATGTGCTTGCCAATCTTGGTCTGTAATGGCCAAATTTGTAGAATCAGGTGACACATAGCTGCTGGTCAATCTTGGTCTGCACTGGCCACATTGGTAGAATCAGGTGACACATATGTGCTGGCCAATCATGGTACGCACTGGCCACATTGGTAGAATCAGTTGGCACTTTCAGGCTTTGGGTTAAATATTCTCTAGTAGTACTGACTCCATTTGGTATATTTATATAACCATGTTTAGAATATTAACAATTGCAGAATTGTTGTTATTATTGTAATGTCAAAGGTATAGTACTCGGAAATATATAGTTTTTATTCTGTGGAAGTACATTTATAACATTGTCTCATGAAAGGATGTGTTTGATTCATCTTAATTTATAGACTAAAATAATCTTCCATGTTTGATTCTTTTTGCTAATATAATATGTTTAATTATAAGTGTATAATTGTCAACTTATATTTATTGTTATTGAATTTATGTTTTGTTATTGTATCTTTTTAGTTATGTTGACTTATTAGATTATTATGTTTTGGTTTTAGTTTTGTTTTTTTTGCTTTTTTTTGTGTAAAATACGTGTATCCTACTAACGATATTTAAATAAGTTTGAGGTGTAATTGTGAAATTTTGAAAGGCTAATTTTTCTTGTTAATAAAGGATCATGCACATTGGAAAAAGTGTATTGTTATATTTAATCCATTCATATAGACATATGTTTTATAGTACTACAAGTTTGTAATGTCACTTTCCATTGGATAATCGTAAAGTTTACATAGTTTTATATACACTGCTGCTGTCAATTTATGAAGAAATCTCACTTTTTTCTTTAAAAAAGGAAGTTTGCAGTACTATACATTGTATATTCATTATAAATAATACTGACAGGTTATATGACCATATATTAACCTCATACAGCTGCTTGGGTTATATTTACAACCCACTGTTTATATGGAACCATATCAGATTTATAATACTGCCCAAAGATGCACAAGGAGGATACTGGAATCAGTTTGTCATGCAGACATTCTAGTATTTTGGATTTGTAAGTTTGAAGCAACCATTTAGTTTTGTTAGTCCGAAGTAACATTTTAGTTTTGTTACTCTGAAGGAACATTTTGGCTTTATTAGTCCGAAGGAACATTGAGATTTTGATAGTCCGAAGTAACATTTTAGTTGTGTTAGTCCGAAGTAACATTTTGGTTGTGTTAGTCTGAAGTAACATTTGGTTATGTTAGTCTGAAGGAACATTTTTGCTTTATTAGTCCGAAGGAACATTGAGGTTTTGATAGTCCGAAGTAACATTTTGTTTTGTTAGTCTAAAGAAACATTTGGATTTGTAGTCTGAAGAAACATTTGGATTTGTTAGTCTGAAGTAACATTTTAGTTTTGTTAGTCTGAAGGAACATTTTAGTTTTGTTAGTCTAAAGAAACATTTGGTTTTGTTAGTCTGAAGGAACATTTGGTTTTGTTAGTCTGAAGTAACATTTTAGTTTTGTTAGTCTGAAGGAACATTTTAGTTTTGTTAGTCTAAAGAAACATTTGGATTTGTTAGTCTGAAGAAACATTTGGTTTTGTTAGTCTGAAGTAACATTTTAGTTTTGTTAGTCTGAAGGAACATTTTGGTTTTGTTTAGTCCGAAGGAACATTGAGGTTTTGATAGTCTGAAGAAACATTTGGTTTTGTTAGTCTGAAGAAACAATTTAGTTTTGTTAGTCTGAAGTAACATTTTAGTTTTGTTAGTCTGAAGGAACATTTTAGTTTTGTTAGTCTAAAGAAACATTTGGATTTGTTAGGCTGAAGAAACATTTGGTTTTGTTAGTCTGAAGTAACATTTTAGTTTTGTTAGTCTGAAGGAACATTTTGGTTTTGTTTAGTCCGAAGGAACATTGAGGTTTTGATAGTCTGAAGAAACATTTGGTTTTGTTAGTCTAAAGAAACAATTTAGTTTTGTTAGTCTGAAGTAACATTTTAGTTTTGTTAGTCTGAAGGAACATTTTGGTTTTGTTAGTCCAAAGGAATATTGAGGGTTTGATAGTCCCAAGTTGTTTAAAACAACATTTGTAACAAGACCTTCTAACAGATTGAACTGACCTTGACCTTGAGCTGTAAATGACATTGACTGTAAAAATCAAATTATTTAATTTTGGTTAAATTGTAAAATTTTTTTTTTTTGTTCAGATTTTATTTATAATTTGACAAAACAAGACTTGTAGCGAAACAAATATAATTATTAATTAAGATGTGACCTTGACTTAAATCAAGGTCATAATGAAATTTTCTTATTTATTTCCAAAAGCTATGACATTTGGACCATGTGCTCAGTTTCAGATTTTTAGGCTGACCTAGACTTTGACAATGTTACCTATTTTCTTGTCCTTTGATGTAAGATTGAAATTTTGTTATCAGTTGACCTTGATAATTTGAAGAAGTGATCAATTTTCTGGCCCTATGATGCACAGCTTTGGTATTTGAACATGTGCATAGTTTCAGATGTAAAATCGGTCGCTGAACATTATATAAATTATTCATATTTTGACAAAACAACAAGTGTTACAAGACGACCTAGTGAAATTAAAAAAAAAAAAAAAAAAAAAACATTTAGAAAAAGTAAAAATGTCGAAGGTTCTCAGAGACCATTATTATACCCCCAAAAACTAAGTTTGGGGGGTATATAGGAGTCACCCTGTGGTCGGTCGGTCAGTCGGTCCGTTGCATTTTCCTTGTCCGGAGCATAACTTGAAGACTAATGGTTGGAATTCAATATAACTACATACAATGGTCAAGCACATTGAGAGAAAGTGCAGTGCACAAGAACCATAACACTCTCTTGACTAATTACAGAGTTATTGCCCTTTGTTACTTTTCCTTGTCCGGGGCATAACTTGAAAACTACTGGTTGGAATTAAAAACAACTTCATACAGTTGTTAAACACAATAAGGGGAAGTGCAGTGCACAAGAACCTTAACTCTATCTAAAGTAATTACAGAGTTATTGCCCTTTGTTACTTTTCCATTGCTTTCTTTTGTACGGACCATAACTTGAAGACTAATTGTTGGAATTCATTATAACTTCATACAATAGTCAAGCACATTGAGAGGAAGTGCAGTGCACAACATAACTCTATCATGACTAATTACAGAGTTATTGCTCTTTGTTACTTTTCCTTGTCTGGGGCATAACTTGAAAACTACTGGTTGGAATTAAAAACAACTTCATAAAATTGTCAAACACAATAAGGGGAAGTGCAGTGCACAAGAACCATAACTCTATCTAAAGTAGTTACAGAGTTATTGCCCTTTGTTACTTTTCCATTGCTTTCTTTTGTCTGGACCATAACTTGAAGACTTATTGATGGAATTCATTATAACTTCATACAATGGTCAAGCACATTGAGAGGAAGTGCCGTGCACAAGAACCATAACTCCATCTTGACTAATTACAGAGTTATTGCCCTTTGTTACTTTTCCTTGTCTGGGGCATAACTTGAAAACTACTGTTTGGAATTCAATACAACTTCATACAGTTGTCAATGACATTAAAAGGAAGTGCAGTGCACAAGAGCCATAACTCCATCTTGACAAAATACAGAGTTACTGCCCTTTGATACTTTTCCTTGTCCGGAGCATAACTTAAAAATGTACTGGTTGGAATTCAAAACAACTTCATACAATGGACAAGCACAATAAGAGGAAGTGCAGTGCACAGGAACTATAACTCCATCTTCAGTATTTATAGAGTTATTGCCCTTTGTTACTTTTCCTTGTCTTTCTGGACTTATTACAGAGTAATTCAATAAAACTTCATCAATGGCCAACCACATTGAAAGGAAATGCAACATACAAGAACCACAACTACTAGTATCTTTAATTGCCCTCAACCATAACTCTATATTTCAATTCTTTTACAAGGTATTCTGTTACTAGTAACATCCTCATTTCCGAAGCAGTCTTGTGGGGGTATTAATCACATTTAGTGATAGTTCTAGATAGTATTATTTTCAAACTTAATATACTTGAATATCAAGGCAAAACATTCGCTAAACACTGTTAAGTAATAAAAAGTCTATCCGAATTATAAGCCCTTTAGTGAGCTGCAACTCGGACAGCTTTTGTTTCCTGTCCTTTTATTCAGTATATTAAAGTACAAGCATATGGTGCCTTCACCGTGCAATGAAAAAAATATTTAAAATACAAATGTAGCTTTAATCTTTAAAACTGTAACTTAAAGTAAATTATTTTCGATTATGTTTGATTTAGTTTTTCAATCAAACAAAAGTTCAATTTATCCTAAATGCGATGTTCAAATAATATTGAAACCATGAGCAGAGGTACTTGAAAAATACAAACACAAATAAAGTATGTCGAACTTCCTACGCACCTTATCAGACAAATCCTTAAGGTAACCCTTGTACCGAGCGTGTAAACAATACATACAATTTGTTACCTTTAACATAAACATGCACGATTTTTAAAGAAGTTTCATGTTTATTTTAATATGTTAAATAGTGTTCTATTAGGTATTCTAATTATAAACTTGAACTTAGCAGAGACATAGATCTACATCTCTGAGCTAGCCACATACATTAATTACCTACTCCAATAAATATGATTACAGTAATATCGTAAAATAACACCCCTTTAATAATAGGGTTTAATAAACGGGTACACAATACCATCCATCCAGTACCCGTTTAGAATATATATAAAGTGGTACAGGATAGTAATTATGTCTAAAGAGGATATTTTTAGATATTTAATTGTATCATTATTGACCATACATATTAGTAAAATGCCCGAGGATACATTCATATTTGTAGCAAGAATACCATAAAGACTGTAACTATTTTTAATACTGTTATCAAACATACATAAACAATCTCATATTGAAAAGTTATATGTTTAAAACTTTATTTGTTATTAAACTGATGTTAAATCATCGATCAAGTTTAATATATGCCACATTTATTGCTTAGGCTATAAACGACTACGTTATTCGTTTCGCTTCGTTAACTCGACGATACCATTTTATATCTGCGCAATACATAAATTATTCAGGCGACCTAGGTGGATGACAGCCTTTCAATTTACCTGTGTAAATAAACATTTTATTTAACAGGTACAAGGATTTACTCTTATCTTAAACAGAACTTTAGTTTACAAATTTTCAATATGGCGTCGGCGGAATATGCAGACGGCTATGAATATGATACTATGTTTTGTGAACCTTGTCATAAAGATGGAAACAAAGTTCAGGCTGATGGATTTTGTGTTAATTGTTTAGACTACATGTGTAATACGTGTTTGAAATATCATAAGAAGTATGTACGAAATCACACGCAGTTGGACAGGAAAAATATGCCCCAGGACTTCTGTGTTGAACGATGCAGCGTTCATCCGAATGAATTCGTTAAATTCTACTGTCCAAGATGTGATGACACTACGTGTGCGGAGTGCATACCTATTAAACACCAAGCGGAATGTTCTGAGTTTAAGCATATACCATCATACTTGCAGTCACGTGATATATATACCGAGTTTAAAGAAGTTAAGAAAACGCTTAATGAAGTTGAAAAAGACGCAACTCGTATGAAAGATGAGACGGATCAAAACCTAAAACAGGTCAGCATTAACAGGAGTGACATATCAAAGTCTATTAACAGACAAAGGAAATACATGAAAGACCGAATTGAAGATCAGCGAATAGATATATTTAAAGCTTTGGATGACGAAAAGGCAGAAGTAATACGAAAACTCGAAGAGAAGCAAAATCAGAGAAAGCAGCAGCTTTTCGAGCAACAAAAGCTTATGAACACGAGGATTGAAGAGGAGGCAAGGAAGTTAGACGAGCAGTCGAAAACATATCCTATCATCATGCACAAAATGGCTTCCAAAACAGTAGATATAGAGTCTAAATTGACGTCTCTCATTGGTCAATTAGGCTTAAAGGAGAGACAGGGACAGAAAGCTGAACTTTTTATTACTACAAAAAGAGTGAAACATAAAATGAAAGCATTGGAACAAGATATGAATGATGTTAGCGAAGAGAGTGCAGTTAGCTTCTACAAATTCCGACCAAGTAAGAATGAGGTGAGCATAGATGCAAAAGACGACAATGTGTATCTTGGCTCTTTGAGTAGATATACCCGGAAAAGTAATGTCAGTCACACTTCGGATCTTTGAAAGTTTCATTTGCCATGTTAGAATAATAAAATAACTCTGCTTTTTTGGCTTATTGAATGGATTAAAAGTGTGGTAGGCAATTAGATATTGACCAATGACATCGCTGGTTTTTTGGACCATGACGTTACGCTGCTGAATAACAATTAAACTGATGCCGTAGGAAAATGTAATCATACTTCTACTCTTATCATATTTTATAACTCTTTAAGCAGACAATGTTATTTTGCTGTCTTTATACAATACTGTTATTATGTTAGATACACAGTGATGAATTATTGGTGTATAATAAGTCTTGTTATGTTTCTTTAAGCAATTATTAGAAAAGTTGTCTCCAAATACACGTATTATCCAAATGTGTTACTTGTTAATGAATTCATTTTATAAATATTTAAATGTAAATCAGAGTCATTAAAAGTACCTTACAGCTTTTATACCTCTGAAACAAATAGATTTCCCCTTCCTTAAAAGGTCCAAACGTGAGTTTTATATACTACTTATGTACAAAATGGACCGGGCATATATACAACTGTAGTGTAGCAAAATACTAGCTAGCTATTTTGATGGAAACCGAGATGTCTGTATAAAGGTTTCCAGATGTCCGTCCAAGAATTTCCATCACGTAAATACTTATATAATTAAAAGTAAGAAGTAACTAGCTACTCATCACATTTGACTTAACTGATATACACAGTTATTTAAACACGCACAGCTATCAAACGCGGTATATAAATTCTCAAATTCTGGCCCGCTTCTGCCTTTATTAATGCAAGACGCGATCCTTCTACTTTTCGCATTATAAATTCTTCACTGCTAGCATTTTCTACTTTTTTTTCATTTTTCTTCTGGCTCTGTTATTATTCTCTTATTTATTTGGAAAGCCGGTGAAGACGATTATTCTTTTCCTTTAATTCTTGTAACAAATTCCAAATTTTAGAGTTTTTGTACGTGATTTTACTGCAGAATTGTTCCACGACTGACGTTTATCTTGCTTTAAAGTTTCTTTTGCCGCATATCTAGCACTTTTCCACAGTTTGTATTAAATAGTGCTTTTTATCAGCTATATAAATCTTCTTTTTTGTTCATTTTTATCACGTTTACTGTGAGTCAAAACCTATCACATTCATAACTTTCCAATTTTGAGAAAAACATTAGATTGCTGCAATATATATGGACATATAGGCAGACTGAAAACTGATATAAATCATTTATAGACCCTATTACGCATTTTAAATTATGGCTTTATACCATGAATACCATAAATATGATGCTCAAATGAATATTTATCAATACTGTAAGTTTCAAAAAGCATTGTTTTTAAAGGTATTACCGAATTTGACATTTCATGTAAATGAAGGGAGGTAATTGGAAATTCATTTTCGATAAAGTTTAAGCGAGTTGTTTTATTTATTTTTTTTCCAACAAAAAATGAATGCATTAATTTTAACCTTTAATTATAATATATTATTTAATTATAATTATACAGTATATAAACATTTGCTGTACATATTTATTTATCATATTCGTTCTCGGATGTTTGGAACTTGTTTTAGAAGAATAATAAGTAAACATATATGTATAAAACTTCGCTTAAGTGTATGTTACATCCTTAATTACAACATACAGGATCTTTAAACCTTTGTACGAGCTAAAGATGTAACACCAGAAACATTTGAAGCTAAAGAAGGGGACAACTGGCCTTTGTAAGCTATATAGCTGTATAAGCCTTTATTCTTTCATTTGTAGCATTTTCCTAAATGCGGAAAGTGCATTGAAAAAAATGTTTTATTAACAGACAGTAATCATTTAAACAAATAAAATTAAATAGATTCAATGTGATATACATGTACATTATACGAGAATATAAAGAACTACCATAAGTTTAACAGAATCCAACAGCGAGTTACACAATTCATTAGGCTTAAACGCATTAACGTGAGCAATAATAGATCTGATTATAGACGTTGAAATATGAAGTTTTTCAAAACGGCGTATATAAAGTTTTATATATACAGTATATATATGATCAGTACATGTGCTGGGATTGACAAATATACATTTTATTTGGATTTCAAAGGCATTTTTAGCTCCACACCCCAGTCTGTGAAATCAATCACTGGGTAAGTTTTCAAATTGACTTTTTATACTTTCAGCACCTATAGGACGAAACAGTAGGGCAAAATTACACTCTATCAAAGTCACTTTGTAGAACTAATTTTAATTTATATACATTTCGAGATTATTAATGGTACAAAGAAACTGAATTCTTACTTTCAAGGAGAAACCGAGAGAACAGTAGAAATTTCAAAATTAGAGGAATTCGTTGCAGAAAGTACGCTTTGAAAGTTTTATTATACACACATTTATAGGATGTGTCTTGCTAGCTATGTATTGATAACGATTCGCCCCATTGACGATTCGACCCAGTCAATTTTGTTAAACACTTTGGAGTCAGACCTCACAGTAAGAAAATCCCATGTACCATTAAGTCCCAAAATATTAAAGATTGCAGACTTCAAAATGTAAACATAAAAAGAGGTATTAATTGTTACAACAAACTTAACTTTGATCACAACTTCTTAAGTTGTTGGTGTTTTGTCTACATACCGGCCACAACAACCCTTGGAACAAGACCTCTAAGTAGACCAGACTAAACTTTACCTTCATTCGTAAATGACTTTGACCTTCAATGTCAAATGTCTTAATTTTGCAAAATTTTTGCTATTATAATTAGTGGCCATAATAGGTTAGTTTTGTATGGCTTGTTTTCAAACTTGAATGCAACAATCTTTTAGGATAGACCTTCAAGTTTACTACTCCTGGACAAGCCTTGACCTTTCCTCATAAATGACCTTGACCTTGAAGGTCAAGAATACAATATTGAAAAATCCTTCTTTTTTTAGCACTGCACCTGGCTATACATGTAACTTTGTTATTAATGAATGAACTGACTCTATATTAAGACACAAATTTCTTTAGGATAAGACCTGCATGTATATGAAATACATATTGACCGGATGGTGTAGCATGAAATACCCAAATGTAACACCCAAATATTCCCAAATATTGCCCAAATATACAAAAAATGAATGTTTTATACTAAAAAAAGTGCTGTTTTAATTATAAATACAATATAAACTAAGATTTAATCAAACATACCCAAATTTACATTTGAACCAGAATATATCCAAATACAGTATACTCCATTAAAGCTATTATATTAAAATAAAAAAAAATGATACTAATGAACTTGTATGAAATTTCAACAAAATAATACCCTATCTATTTTGACCGGGATTTACTAGAGACCAGCTATTAGTATCACACATTTATTGTCCGGTCTCTTTCGGTTTTGGAGTAGATATTTTATTTGAAATCGCAGCATATAAGAAAGATTTTTCCCCCAAAATTGAATGTTTGTCACTTAGATTGGTTACAATATTTACTTGTATCATAGTTTGGGGGACCTTTCTGTTGAAAATATGCCAGAGTTAAATCGTCTACATATACATGTACAGTGCATTAACTGGAGTGCAGGTATTAGTTACCCACTGGCACACTCCAGAGCATGCCCATTGATTGGTTCATTTTTGATGGGGTCGACTTATTGTGACGACAGAGAAAAGGAAAACGATGGAAATATCTCATTCAGATGCTTGTTCATTGGTTACTTTTTTCTGGGGAAATCTTTTAAATCCTGGTCAAAATAGACCGGGAGAGACCGGAAGCGACCCGACTGGAGAATAGTATATCCCGTATTTTTGTGTATATTTGAGTATATTTGGGTATTTCGTGCTGCCGAATTGATAGCTCATTTATGACCATGAACTTGAAGGTTGAATTATTGAATTTTCACTGATTTTTGCTGTAATTGACTCTGACATGGTAATTAATCAACGGATTATCTTCATACCTGGACAAAACAAATTTTGGACAAGACCTTCTTACAGTTTGAACTGAACTTTTAATTTTGTTGTTTTAATATAATGATATTAATAATGTACAAGGATTTAATTTATAGGTGATATAAAATATAACCAAAAATCCTCGGAATTTCAGGGCTGTTGATTTGTCTTTTATCTCTTGATATTATATCTTAGAATAGGAATGAACAAAGCAACATTTTAAAAGCCCTTATAACTCCAGTTGATGATTCCTCTTACATTTTTTTTGGAAATTGGTTATTTAAATCAATTTCATATGGCAAGTGAAATCAACTCAATACAGTTGCTTTTTAGCTTGCTCAGGGTGAGCTTTTAGGATCGTTGAATGTCCGTCATATGTCGTCCGTCGTCTGTCGTCCGTCACACTTGTTCGTTAACACTCTAGTGGTCGCATTTTTGCCTCAATCAACATCAAACTTTGTCAGGATGCTTGTCTAGGTGATTTCTAGGTCAAGTTTGAATATGGGTCACCTGGGGTCAAAAACTAGGTCACTCTGCCCAAATATGGAAAACCTTAACATACTAGTGGTCACATTTTTTACTCAATTATCATCAATCTTGGTCAGGATGCTTGTGTAGGTCATTGCTCAGATGAATTCGAACTTGGGTCATCTCCGATAAAAACTAGGTCACCGGAGCTAAAAATAGAAAAAATCTTATTAACACTCTAGTGGCTACTGTTTTGATCCAAATATCCTGTAAATTGGTCTAAAAGTTTGTTTTGATGATTTCAAGGTCAAGATCGAACATGATAATCTTGAATGAAAAACTAGGTCACACCGCCCAAATATGGAAAAACCTTGTTAACATTCTAGTGGTCACATTTTTGACTCAGTTATCATCAAACTTGGTCAGGATGCTTGTCTAGCTAATTGCTGGCATGAGTTCAAACATGGGTTATCTCGCGTGAAAAAATAGGTCACCGGAGCTAAAAATAGAAAAATCTTGTTAACACTCTAGTGACTACTGTTTTGATCCAAATATCCTGTAAATTGGTCTAAAAGTTTGTTTTGATGATTTTAAGGTCAAGATCGAACATGGGTAATCTTGAATGAAAAACTAGGTCACACCGCCCAAATATCTCGCGTGAAAAACTAGGTCACCGGAGCTAAAAATAGAAAAATCTTGTTAACACTCTAGTGACTGCTGTTTTGATCAAAGTATCCTGGAAATTGGTCTGAAAGTTTGTTTTGATGATTTCTAGGTGAAGTTCGAATATTGGTCACCTGGGTTAAAAACTAGGTCACACTGCTTAAATATGGATAATCCTTGTTAACACTCTAGTGGTCACATGTTTGACTCACCTGTCATGAAACTTGGTCAGAATGTTGTTCGGATGAGTTTGATGGGTCAGGTGAGCGATCTAGAGCCATCATGGCCCTCTTGTTTGTAGTACTTGTGTAACATAAGTCAAATATTGTAATTTAAATTTCAGAACAGCATGAGGAGTGTCTTCTTTCATTGGTAAAAAACAAGGAATATAATGACTATAAGGTTCAAGTAATTCTTGCTGCTCATTTGTTCGGACCATTGGCTGGTAGTTATGAGATAGGAAACAAAGGTTTCCCTAAGAATGCAAGAAGATGTCCTAGATGTAACAAAGATATAAGTGATGCACTCAAGAATACATCACTTGGTAACTATTCTTTTATGTCATTATTTGATGTCTTATCGTTTAAGTGCATCCTCAAATCTTTAGCAGTTGTTAAACCAATTGTACCATTTAAATGGACTTAAAGGGACTCCACTGAGGTTTAAAAGCCTAAAAAAAACATAACATTTGAATTTCTTACATAAAGAGCTTGGGCATTTTAGACAGAAATATGCAAAAACAATTAAGAAATATACTTTGAAATATATTGGAAATCGTATTGTTATGCTTTTCTTAGCCTGATTTGAGTGAAAAGCGTTTAAACTCTTTTCATTTTGGGTCATTTTTTTTTACAATTTTAATAATTATTTTGGAAAAACGAAGTGAGCGAATGATATGAAATTTTGCACAAAGATTAGTGGTCTTACCCTACATCAAATGGTTCATTTATCTGGAAAACACATTTTCAGTACCATCATGTCAAAAAACCTCTGTGGAGTCCCTTTAATATTGGAATATATCTAGTCTTTTTGTTTGGTAAACTAAATTTGTTGGCGAGTAGCATTTCCTATGGACATCAACAAATAATGTAGTTTAATGGACTTGTGTAAACACTTTGAGCCAATTTGGGACTTAGAATCATATATTGGACTGAATATGCTGACAAAGTTTCAAGAGTTTACATTGTTAACAAATGGAGTAGAAAAGGGAGATAACTGAACCAGATTACTGTTCCACACATGGAAGTTCTACTGTATGTTATTAATTATAACTTTAAAATTAAAATAACACACCCAATAATTTACTTCTGCATTTTAGAATTCTAGCAATGTACATGTATCTCTTGGTGCTGGCCAGGTTCAAACTCACAGCAGTGTCACCGTGAGGGACAAGTGGTTTGAAGTCAATGACTGAAACAACTCTTTCATTGATCCTCCTGGATTCATAACTGTTTCCAGTCAATAACTAGAGTTAGGAATGAGATATTGTAATCAAACTTGGTATATAACAAGCTTTTATTAAGACCCTAGATGGGATCGCTTTTGGATACCATGGGGTCAAGGTAAAGGTAAAGGTCATTGCTATTAAAAATAAAAAACAAAGTTTCTGAGCAATAACTAGAGTAAGTAATGAGATATTGTAATTATACCCCCACAAAAGAAGTTTGGGGGGGGGGGGGTATATAGGAGTCAGCTTGTTGGTTGGTTGGTCAGTCATTCCACATTATGGTTTCCCGATGATAACTGGAGTTTGGAATGAGGTATTGTAATCAAACTTGGTATATAGCAACCTTATGTGGAGATTCCGGTTGGAACGTATTTGGATCCCCTGGCTTCAAGGTCAAGGTCACTGTTACTAAAAATAGAAAAATGGTTTCGGAAACTAACTAGAGTTACTACTGTTAGGAATGAGATATTGCAATTAAACTTGGTGTATTGTAAGCTTATATAAAGACCCGGGTTTGTATTGTATTTGGACCCCCTGTGGTCAAGGTCACTGTGACTTATGTTAGAAAAAATGGTTTCCGGACAATAACTAAAGTTAGGAATGAGATATTGTAATCAAACTTGTTGTGTAGGAAGCTTATATGAAGACCTGGTTTGGTATTGTATTTGGACTCCCTGAGGTCAAGGGCACCGTTTCAGTGTAACTTGAAATAGAAAAATGGCTCCTGGACAATAACTAGAGTTAGGAATGAATGGTGTGTAACAAGCTTATATGAAGACCCTGGCTGGTATTGCATTTTGATCCCTGTCGGTCAAGGTCAAGGTCGTCATAACTGAAAATAGAAAAGTGGTTTCCAGATAATAACTAGAGCAAGCAGTGAGATATTGTGATAAAACTCAGTAGATAGCAAGTTTATATGGAGATTCCAGTTTGGATTGCTTTTAGACCCCTAAGGTCACGGTCAATGTCACTAAATATAGAATAATGGTTTCCAGGCAATAACTAGAGCAAGCAATGAGATATTGTAACCAAACTTGGTGTATAGCAAGCTTATATGGAAACCCCTGTTGGTATTGCATTTGGACCCCCAGGGATCTAGGTCTAGGTCACCGTTACTAAAAATAAAAAAAAATGGTTTCCGGAAAATAACTAGAGTTATGAATGAGATATTGTAATCAAACTTGTTGTGTAGGAATCTTATGTGAAGACCTGGTTTGGTATTGTATTTGGACCCCCTGGGGTCAAGGTCACCGTTTCAGTGTTACTTAAAATAAAAAATGGCTCCTGAACAATAACTAGAGTTAGGAATGAGATATTGTAATCAAATTTGGTGTATAGCAAGCTTATATGAAGACCCCGGCTGGTATTGCATTTGGATCCCTATGGGTCAAGGTCAAGGTCGTCATAACTGTAAATAGAAAAGTGGTTTCCAGATAATAACTAGAGCAAGCAGTGAGATATTGTGATAAAACTCAGAAGATAGCAAGTTTATATGGAGATTCCAGTTTGGATTGCTTTTAGACCCCTAAGGTCAATGTCAATGTCACTAAAAATAGAATATTGGTTTCCAGGCAATAACTTGAGCAAGCAATGAGATATTGTTATCAGACTTGATGTATAGCTAGCTTGTTTTAAGATCTTGCTTAGGATTGTTTTTTGAATCCCAAAAAATATAAAAAAAAAACGTAAATTAAATAGAGTTAGCTTTGAGAAATTATAATCAAACTTGGTATAAATAACAAAGTCACTGTTACTAAAAATAGAAAAAATGGTTTCCAGAACTGAGCTAGGAATGAGATATGGTAACTTGGAATAAAGCAAGCTTAAGTTGAGATTTCTTGGGATTGCTTTAAATTTAGTACCATAGAATTGAGGTCACTGTTATTAAAATTAGAAATATTGGTTCCATATGATAACTAGACATTTTAAGTTTTCTTCAGACCATTAATTTTTATGAATTGTTTTTTGCAATTTAGTTTGGAGGATGTTGATTTGCCCTTGTGCGTCCTTCTGTCAGTACATGCATGTGTTTTCATGTTGTGTCACATGTAGCACTAAAAGTGCTCTGAAGTGCTTGAGCTAGAATCGTCAGGCTTCACAGGAATAATAATCAGCTTGTGAAGTTACTAAAATGTATGTACCTGTGATTTCGCTTGTGGATTTATTTCATTAGTTTTGTAAGGTTAATTGCCCTAAACTTTACAATTTTCATCTCAGCCTTAAAGTTATTGCCCTTTACTTAGTAATTTTTTTCAATTTCAACTTTTGTCGCTAAAAGCACAAAAAGTATTTATTTGACCTGGCGGCATGAAACTGTACAGATTTGTTGATCAGCATTTGAAGATGTTTACCTGGGGATTTGCTTAGGGATTTAATCTGAATTTGTAGAGTTATTGACCTTTGTTTAGATTTTATTTAAAAAAATGACCTGAAGACCTGATCAGCATGTGAAGTTTTTCACCTGAGGGTATGCTTGTGGTTTTATTCAGTACTTTTAGAGTTATTGTGCTTGACTTACTTTCAGGTCATGAAGATGTGTGGCATGGGTATGCAGACATACTTGTGAAAAGAAGGGTAGTCAAGGTAGAAAGTAGAGCTTATAAAGAGGACGGTAGTGGTGAACCACGGCATAAAAAAATGAGAACTGAAAGTATTGGAGATGTAAGTTCATCTTCAGATGAAATTTATGACAGTGTAGAAGAACAAAAAGATGCTATAAGTGGTCATGCAGTGTATCAGATATTGGCTCAAACAATTATAAAGATAAAGAGGATGATAGTGGGTAACCACGGCATAAGAAAATGAGAACTGAAAGTATTGAAGATATAGGTTCATCTTCAGATGAATTTTACGACAGTGGTATTGTAGCTGAAGTACAAAAAGAAGCAATTAATGATCAGGCAGTGTCACAGGTATTGGCTCAAACACTTGTCAATGCGTTTTCAGAAGTGAACATGAATCGGGTGCTGCCAAGTTCCTTTATACCATCATTTATTGCCACATCTAAAGATATTAGAATAATTATGTACAACTGTGAGCTGGATAGTTTGATAATGTCAGATGATTTGAAGATCTTCATATATGATGAAGTTAAAGGGAAAAATACATTAAATGTTTCAACTATTTTGAGTATATGGTATGCCTTGAATTTTGAAAATTATTTTAATAGAAGCAATAGTGTCTTTCCAGAATTTGAGACGGTACATGTTAAGTCAAATTTCAAAGAACAAGCTGGTAAAAGGTTTAAGATATATAATGAAAAGTGTACTAAACATATGACAAAAGCAGAAGAATATGTAGATGTTGACTTTACAATATCCGGTGCACATCTTAAGGGTAAAATAGGACGTGAAATTGGAACAACACTTGCATCACTTAGACAGGCAGTACATAAAAATCAGTAAAATAAAGTTAGCAGGAAATAATTGGTCATATGTTGGTTGTTGCAGTTGTTCAAAGATCTTGTTTTACAAACTTATACATTTTTTGTTTGGATACTGTAAATCACTTTATATTTGTGTTATTTTTATTTTCTTATTTTCAGTTATCACAATTTTGTCCCATTAAGTGACAGTTTTTTTTTCATTTACCAATATAATCTACAAAATTGTTCGTTTTACTATACAATAGCTATTGTGATATGTCCTCTCTAGACTGTCAGAATCCAGATTATTTCAGATTAATCAATTTTTGCTGTTAAAAAATATTTTGATGTAACTTCATTGTTATTTAAGTTATCAAATTCAACTTCAAACTTGTATGTTCTTTATCATCATAATCGGCATTCAGTGTAAAAGTAATATTTTCAGAATTATCTCCCCTTGAATTAAGTAATAATGTTAGGATTTACCGTTTTTATTTCATAGGAGGTTTACTTAAAACGTTAAATATATATAATTATTATTAACAATATCGTAAGTGACCAGTAGGGATTAAATGAAGATTTTTAATTGTTGTTTTCCTTTAGAGCATAGAAATGTCTGTTCAACGTTTATTGACATGGTCACATGCATATTATTTGGAGCAAAAATATTGAACATTTAAGTACTGATATAGAAATATATTAGATAATTATTCATAATTGATGTTTTTTTCATAGTTTTGTCTTCCTTCACTGCCTCCAGTATTTAATTAGTCAAACATGCTGTCTTTTCTTACAGCTCTTGTTAGTTACTCTGATTACAGATGTATGGCATATTGAGGTAGTAATTGAACACCTGTGCTTCTGCTGCTTGGAAAAACAGTCCTATCATGGGGCTAAAACTCAGGCATTCAACATGATATAACTGATATAACCTGTCACAAATGCTCATCATTATACCCCCACAAACAAAGTTTAAAGGGTGGGGATATATAGGAGTCAGCTTGTCCGTCGGTCTGTCGGTCACTCCACTTCTTGGTTTCAGGACAAAAACATGGAATTAGTTATTGTGAACACACTTGGTATATAGCAACCTTATGTGGAAAACCCCGGTCCCGGTTGATATTGCATTTGGACACCCTTGGGTCAAGGTCAAGTTTACTGTTGCTAAGAATAGAAAAATGGTTTTCGGACAATAACTAGAGTTGGGATGAGATATTGTAATCAAACTTGGTGTATAGCAAGCTTATATGAAGACCCCGGTTGAAATATTGCATTTGGAACCCCTGGGCTCAAGGTCAAGAAAATGGATCATTGCAGTCAAAAACTAGGTCACAGGAGCTTAAAATAGAAAAAAGCTTGTTAACACTCTAGTCGCTGCAGTTTTATTTAAATATTCTGGAAATTTATCACGAAGGTTGATTTGATGATTTCTAGGTCTTGTTTGAAGATGGATCATCTCCAGTCAAAAACTAGCTAGGGCACAGGAGCTAAAAATAGAAAAAGCTTGTTAACCCTCTAGTGGCTGCAGTTTTGATCCAAATTTCGGTCATGATGATTTCTAAGTCAAGTTGAAATATGAGGCATCTTCGGTCAAAAACTAGGTCATTGGACCTAAAAAAAGAAAAATCTTGTTTACACTCTAGTGGCTGCAGTTTTTTTCCAGTATTCTGTAAATTTGTCTGCAATATTGTTTTGATAATTTCTAGGTCAAGTTCGAAGATGTGTCATCTCCGGTTAAAAACTAGGTCACAGGAGCTAAAAATAGAAAAAGCTTGATAACACTAGTGGTTTCTGTTTTGATCAAAACTTCCGTGAAATCTATCAGGAAGGTTGGTTTGTCAAGTTCGAATACTTGTCATCTCCGGTCAAAAATTAGGTAACATGAGGTAATGATAGAAAAATCTTATTAACACTCTAGTGGCTGCAGTTTTGATCCAAATATCGTCAGGAACGTTGTTTTGATGATTTCTAGGTCAAGTTCAAATATGGGTCATCTATGGTAAAAAATTAGGTCAGAGAAGCTAAAAATAGAAAATTCTTGTCAACACCCTAGTGACCGCAGATTTGATCCAAATATTTTGCAAATTTGTCAGGAAGGTTGTTTGATGACTTCTAGGTCAAGTTTAAATTTGGGTGTTCTCTGGTCAAAACAAAAACTAGGTCACAGGGGCTAAAAAAAGAAAAAAATTGTTACACTCTAGTGGCTGCAGTTTTGATCAAAATATCCTTGATATTGGTTAGGAAGGTTGTTTTGATGATTTCTAGTTCAAGTTTTTAGCTCACCTGAGCTAGCTCAGGGCTTTGAATGTCCGTCGTCTGTTGTCAATCGTCCTTCCACACTTGTTCGTTAACTCTCTAGCGGTCACATTTTTGCCTCAATCATCATCAAACTTTCTCAGGATGCCTATCTAGTTAATAGCTCGGATGAGTTTGAACATGGGTCATCTCGGATGAAAAACTATGTCACATGAGCTAAAAATAGAAAAATCTTGTTAACACTCGAGCGTTCACATTTTTGCCACAATCATCATCAAACTTGGTCAGGATGCGTGTCTAGGTAAATGCTCGGATGAGTTAAAATATGGGTCATCTCGGATGAAAAACTTGGTCACAGGAGCTAAAAAAAGAATCTTGTAAACACTCAAGTGGCTACTGTTTTGATCCAAATATCCTGGAAATTGGTCTGAAAGTTTGTTTTGATTATTTCTAGGTCAATGTGGAATATGGGTTACCTGAGGTCAAAAACTAGGTTACACCGCCCAAATATGGAAAAACCTTGTTAACACTCAAGTAGTAACAAGTTGACACAAATATCATCAAATTTGGTCAGGATGCTTGTCTAGGTAATTGGTCGGATGGATTTGAACATGGGTCGTCTTGGATGAAAAACTAGGACACAGGAACTAAAAATAGAAAAATCTTATTAACACCATAGTGGCTACTTTTTTAATTCAAATATCCTAGAAATTGGTATTAAAGTTTGTTTTGATAATTTCTAGGTCAAGTTCGAATATGGGTCACCTGGGGTCAAAATCTAGATCATACTGCACAAATATGGATAATCCTTGTTAACACATTTTTGACTCACCTGTCATGAAACTTGGTCTGAGAATGTTTGTCTGGGTACTTATTCAGATGAGTTCGATGGGTCAGGTGAGCGATCTAGGGCCATCTTAGCCCTCTTGTTATATGGGTCATCTCAGGTCAAAAACTAGTTAACGTGAGCTAAAAATAGCAAAAACCTTGTTAACACTAGTGGCTGCAGTTTTCATCCAAATATCCTAGAAATTGACCAGGGAGGTCGTTCTGATGCTTTCTATGTCAAGTTTGAGGGTCAAAAACTAGGTCACACTGCCCAAATATGATAACACCTTGTCAATACTTTATGGTAACATTTTGACTCAATTATCATCAGACTTGGTCAGGATGATTGTCTAGTTTATTGCTAGGAAGAGTTCGAATATGGGTATCTCTGATGAAAAACTAGGTCACAAGAACCAAAAAAGAGAAAATCTTGTGAACTCTCTATTGGCTTCTGTTATTAGCCAAATATCCTGGAAATTGGTCTGTAAGTTTAAGTCAAGTTTGAATATGGGTCACCTGGGGTCATAAGCTCACACTACCCAAATATGGCAAAACTTTTTTTAACACTAGAGGTCACATATTTGACTCAATTGTCATCAAACTTGGTCAGGATGCTTGTCTTTGCTTGGATGTGGTTGATGGGTCAAGGGAGATCTAGGGCCATCATGGCCCTCTTAAATTGTTTTATGTTTTCAGTGAAAAATAATGCTTAATTTAAAAGATTTTTTTAACAAAAATAACTAAAACTGTATTTCAAAATTTTATATACAGCTATGTAATACAGTCAATGGTTTTGGCAGTTGCGTCTCTTTGAATATGTATGAAAATTGGTTATTGATAGTCAACACAGAAAGTTAACACTAATGATGTTGTTTTAATCAATTTCAGGCTAAACACTTTTGTTTTGCAAAATGAATCAATTTTACGTCAATAGTCTTAGTTTATTTATTAGTAAAACTGTTTTCAGTTATCAATTTTAGGACACGGGGCCTTGGCCTTTTCTAGCCTTGATATTTCGGTTTAGATCAAACAAACAAAATGAACATCATTATGATAAATTTATTATGATACAAGTATATATACGTAATTCATTTGAAAAAAAAAAGATCAATTAATTATTTACATTCAATTTATTGTACATAAAGATGTGAATCAGTTAAAGCTATTGACAGTACTTCAAAGAACAGATTAATTTGTGAAAGTGCTCCGTCTAGTTCAAAAACAAACTGAAGTAAACATAAATTCATAGCAACCAATATGTACTTGTAATTTAAAATGTTTAAATGTATTTATTAAAAAATGTAGTTAATTCAACTCCCCATACTACGTTTAACAATTTAAAATATCAGCCTTTTATCTAAGTTACCATTTTGTACTTGATCAATATTTGTGAATTTTTAACAAACTTTTCTAGTATCATATGCTATCTATTGTTGAGGGGCATCTATTGTCAGTCATCACTGTTACTTTGAATTCCTGGGTTGAATCCCGTCAGGAACATTGAATTATTTCATATGCGGAAGCTATCCAGTATCCAGCAAGCTGACGAAATGTCGGTATTTTAACTGAGATACCCACTCGTATCTAAAAAATGCACGGAATGGCACCTGATGTCCTCAAATAAAGTAGAACATTCGCCATATACTTTGTGACTTAAAATTTAACAAGACAATATATAAAAATATCAGTTATTTCATCACGTATATTTTCATGATTATATTTCTTTTAACTTTCGATATATCTGATTCTTTCATGACTAATGTATATATTAAACGTTTATTTGAACTTATTTTTAAACTTCAAAAAAAAATGACAAATAAAAATATCTGATCATACCAATTTGCAAATATTGATATTGTCATCATATATATCATCATGATTAAAAATCCTTTTTTAATTTTCCGATATATCTGATTCTGTTATAACAAATGTAAAAAGCATTTATCTATTTTCATATTTTAAATGATTCTGTCGATGATGTTTGACAGTTATTGATTCTGTTTTCCTTTAAAAAATATCATACTGATCTCACTATAAAAGCCAAGTGTACTATTACTTAACATTTGTAAACTTTTAAGGTATTGCAATATCTTGCTTCATCACTTGCACTACTGATATACAGATGTTGATTTCTCTTATTCAAACATATTGCTTGCGGGAAGTTTAATCCATCTCCTCTTACTAGTATCACCATAGCTTCAAAATAAATGATTATGTCGATGATGTTTGATAGTTATTGATTCCGTTTTTCTTTAAAGAAACCTCTATACTGATCTCATCTATCTGTA